>NC_134488.1:135667554-135703738 GCF_040206685.1 Ascaphus truei
GGTTGCTGTGTATGAGTGTTGTGTGTTGACGTTGCATGTGCTGGGCGCAGTGTGTGCAGCGTGTGTGAATGTCTGCAGGCGGACGGTGAGAACTGTGTGTCTGCTGCAGGCTGTTAGGAGTAGCTAGGTGTTAGGAGTAGCTAGTTATAGGGAGGATTAGAGACTGGGTAGCTAGGGGAAGGGGGGGCAGGTTAATGTTCCACAGGCCCTAGGAGTTTTCCCCAAGCCATCCCAGGTTGCGGTTCCTCAGGGACAGGCCCTAGGTTAGGGTTGCTGTCACTCTAGAAGTAGTTAGGCAGAAAGCTGATAACGGCGGTTGCTGTTCCCATGCGGTTGGTGTTGCCGTGATCGGTTGCAGTTCCCGTGGAGCGGTGGGACCCTCGTTGGGGTCCACCGGCAGAGTACCTGGAAAGGATCAGACGGACGTCTGACCCTTTGAGAAGACTGTTGCAGGCCCGAGCATCGGAGTGCTCGGAAGGTATCAATATTATATGTGCACCAACAGGCCTAGAGGTTTTAGTGACTGCGCAGTCACCCAGTGACTATCTCTGTAGGAGTACGGGACCTTGGGTGTGGGGGTTTCACTGGACACTGGGTGGGATCACCTAGTGTTGGGGAAACGTCCTGCGAGACGTCACGGGTAGTGTCTCCTCGTGAGAGGGACACAGGTTATGTAAATGCGATGATATGTTTTATGTTCATAAGTAAATTCCTTAGTTATTATAATCACTGACTGTGTGTGTGGTTTCTAATTGGGTTCCTATGTAGGGTCATTCTACACGTCCATAGAATCCTACATAGGTGGAGGCGCTGTAAACGAAGATCCGTTCCAGAGGATTCACCCCAGGCTCTCACTAGCGGAGGCTCAGACCTCCTGTGAGCCTGCAGGTATACGCACCACACCGGTAACAACACATGTTCTACTCACCCACACTACATATGAGATTGGGTGGGGTGGAATACCCATTACACCCCAAAAATGTTTCATTATGTATTCTGTATTCACAAAATGTATTGTTAATAAATCATTTTCACAGTATGGCCACTATTAATAATATTACACTAATAATTTATATTTACTAATACTAGTAATTCTATTTATATTTAAGTTGTATTAATCAGGTATTCAAATTAAACAATAGTGCCTATTTTACAAACTTTGATAACTAATTCATCGAGGATTTGGAGCAGTTCCCGAACGATTTGGCAAGTTTGCTATTCAGAAATCTCCGATGACCTGCCAAACTCGTTCCGGAAATGCGTCTCCCCGAGCGGCAGCGCTGCAGCTCAATCACACCGAGCGGGAGCTCACACACAGCTCCAACTCGCGGGTTTTAATAAAATCACCCTATTCTAGTTGCTCTGATGAGATCATCGGGGCTCTGAAACAGCCAGCTTATCCCAGATCTCATCTCGCCGCCCCAGGGATTGCTTGTGATGGTGGAGGGATAACCAGGCTCACTAATAAAGGGTAAGCCCATTTGGTTACCACTGATCCACTTTTGGGGTTCGGGAGTGTCAGCTCTTGAGCCCAATGATTGTACATGCATTGTGAAAAATGATGCGACAATAAAGAATGTTTGTGTTTTAAGTGATGCCCAAGGGTGGCGAGATGGGATTTACGAGTAGCACTTAGGATTTCTTTTATTTGTATTGCATGGATTGAAGCCGGAAGTTTCCGGAGCTGATACACATTAATACCGGCTCAGGAGACCCCCCGACATCCATCCAATGTAATAAAAATACCTTTTCAAGCAGCATCATTACCTTAGCAGCTAACCGCTAAGGCAATGAAGAGGTTAAATACAAGTGCCTGGATTATTGAGGGTAGCAGGGGTGGGTGAAGGTGGTATTTGGCCCTTGGTTGGTGTTTAGGCCAAGAAGTTGCGGGAGGAGTTAAGCCCTTACTACCGCTATGGTAATGACGGGGTTAACCCCTCCCGCTTCCCACCTGGTAGGCATAAAAACCAACCTTGTGGAAAATACCACCTTCACCCACCCCCGCTACCGCCAATAAACATTAAAACCAAGTACTAGCCAATACACTCATTGATTGCCAGTGTGGTTACCTATGTCCTAAATTGTATCACCATTCAATGTTTAAATCTCCCGCATCACGTAACCGGGACATTTAAACGCACAGGAGATACCGGCACCCCATTCTGGGGTCTGTAACTCGGGAAGCCGGGGGTCCTCGAGACTGAAAACAATGCGGTTCAGCTCCAGAGACCCCCTGCTACAGTACACTGTTATTAAAATGTAAATTAAAACAGTGCGATCACCTGTGAGAGCTGTGCAGGGAGAGGCGCTCTCTCTGTGCAGGGAGTTCACCTGTGAGAACTGTGCAGGGAGATGCAGTGTCTCTCTGTGCAGGGAGATCGCCTGTGAGAGCTGTGCAGGAAGATCGCCTGTGAGAGCTGTGCAGGGAGAGGCGGCTCTCTCTTTGCAGGGAGTTCACCTGTGAGAGCTGTGCAGGGAGAGGCGGCTCTCTCTGTGCAGGGAGATCGCCTGCAAGAGCTGTGCAGGGAGATGCTGCTCTCTCTGTCCAGGGAGATCGCCTGTAAGAGCTGTGCAGGCAGAGGCGGCTCTCTCTGTGCAGGGAGATCGCCTGTGAGAGCTGTGCAGGGAGAGGCGGCTCTCTCTGTGCAGGGAGATTGCCTGTAAGAGCTGTGAAGGGAGAGGCGGCTCTCTCTGTGCAGGAGATCACCTGTGAGAGCTGTGCAGGGATAGGCGGCTCTCTCAGTGCAGGGAGATCGCCTGTGAGAGCTGTACAAGGAGAGGCGGCTCTCTCTGTGCAGGGAGATCGCCTGTGAGAGCTGTGCAGGGAGATGCAGCTCTCTCTGTGCAAGGAGATCGCCTGTAAGAGCTGTGCAAGGAGAGGCGGCTCTCTCTATGCAGGGAGATCGCCTGTAAGAGCTGTGCAGGGAGATGCAGCTCTGTCTGTGCAGGGAGATCACCTGTGAGAGTTGTGCAGGGAGATCGCCTATGAGAGCTGTGCAGGGAGATGCAGCTCTCTCTGTGCAGGGAGATCGCCTGTAAGAGCTGTGCAGGGAGAGGCGGCTCTCTCTGTGCAGGGAGATCGCCTGTAAGAGCTGTGCAGGAAGATGCAGCTCTCTCTCTGTGCAGGGAGATCGCCTGTAAGAGCTGTGCAGGGAGATGCAGCTCTCTCTGTGCAGGGAGATCGCCTGTGAGAGCTGTGCAGGGAGATGCAGCTCTCTCTGTGCAGGGAGATCGCCTGTAAGAGCTGTGCAGGGAGATGCAGCTCTCTCTGTGCAGGGAGATCGCCTGTAAGAGCTGTGCAGGTAGAGGCGGGTCTCTCTGTGCAGGGACAGGCGGCTCTCTCTGTGCAGGGAGATCGCCTGTAAGAGCTGTGCAGGGAGAGGCGTCTCTCTGTGTGCAGGGAAATAGACTGTGAGAGCTGTGCAGGGAGAGGCGTCTCTCTCTGTGCAGGGAGATCGCCTGTGAGAGCTGTGCAGGGAGAGGCGGCTCTCTCTGTGCAGGGAGATCACCTGTAAGCGCTGTGCAGGGAGATCACCTGTGAGAGCTGTGCAGGGAGATCCATCTCTCTCTGTGCAGGGAGATCGCCTATGAGAGCTGTGCTGGGAGAGGCGGGTCTCTCTGTGCAGGGAGATCGCCTGTGAGAGCTGTGCAGGGAGAGGCGGCTCTCTCTGTGCAGGGAGATCACCTGTAAGAGCTGTGCAGGGAGATCGCCTGTGAGAGCTGTGCAGGGAGATGCAGCTCTCTCTTTGCAGGGAGATCGCCTGTGAGAGCTGTGCAGGGAGATGCAGCTCTCTCTTTGCAGGGAGATCGCCTGTGAGAGCTGTGCAGGGAGATCGCCTGTGAGTGCTGTGCAGGGAGATGCAGCTCTCTCTTTGCAGGGAGATCGCCTGTGAGAGCTGTGCAGGGAGATGCTGCACTCTCTGTGCAGGGAGATCGCCTGTAAGAGCTGTGCAGGGAGATTGCCTGTGAGAGCTGTGCAGGGAGATCGCCTGTGAGAGCTGTGCAGGGAGATGCTGCCCTCTCTGTGCAGGGACATCGCCTGTAAGAGCTGTGCAGGGAGATCGCCTGTGAGAGCCGTGCAGGGAGAGGCTGCTCTCTCTGTGCAGGGAGATCGCCTGTGAGAGCTGTGCAGGGAGAGGCGGCTCTCTCTGTGCAGGGAGATCACCTGTAAAAGCTGTGCAGGGAGATCGCCTGTGAGAGCTGTGCAGGGAGATGCAGCTCTCTCTTTGCAGGGAGATCGCCTGTGAGAGCTGTGCAGGGAGATGCAGCTCTCTCTTTGCAGGGAGATCGCCTGTGAGAGCTGTGCAGGTAGATGCTGCCATCTCTGTGCAGAGAGATCGCCTGTGAGAGCTGTGCAGGGAGATCGCCTGTGAGAGCTGTGCAGGGAGATGCAGCTCTCTCTGTGCAGGGAGATCGCCTGTAAGAGCTGTGCAGGGAGATGCAGCTCTCTCTGTGCAGGGAGATCGCCTGTGAGAGCTGTGCAGGGAGATGCAGCTCTCTCTGTGCAGGTAGATCGCCTGTGAGAGCTGTGCAGGGAGATCGCCTGTGAGAGCTGTGCAGGGAGATGCAGTGTCTGGAATCAGGTCCAGAATGTGCTCTCTTGTGTGGGTCGGGAGTGTTTTAATGATCCTGTTCAGTTCTCTCATGTATTTTATTGTTGGATCCTCCTGCAGTTTGGTGTAATACTTTGCATCAGAGAGCTGTCTGTGCGATATATATATTTTTTGCAATGCCAGTGTAACTAACCCCACACTGATGAGACCCATTAAGGTCAAACCGGCTGTCTGTGGGTGGGTTTACTGACTATGCATCTTAACCCTGGCTGTGCTCAAAGCTGTGACCATGCAGCAAGCAAAAGCTTACAGGGGACCATGGTATATGGTTTTGAAGCAAAAGGTGGAACTGTGTGCTCATTTGCATGTCGTTTCCCAGAATCCCTCGCTGCTGTGGTATAACACTCTACCTGGCGTCCTCATTTGTACCTGAAAGCCCCAGTTAAATATGAATAACTTGCCAGTTATCTTACTGTCTGCATGTGTCATCTGAACTCTGTGATACAGCTTGGGATAGCAAGAGCCCCGTTTCTTAACTTAGATCCATTTGGCTAAGACCGCTAAAAATGAGAATAACTAAAGATTACTATGTAAACAACCCTATCTAGTAACATTGGATATATTCACAAACGTAGTTTACAAGATAAAACTGCAATGACACATGAACATTAGGCAATAGGTAATTTTATAGGATTACAGTTGTGTTTCCTATTTAAAACAAGAGGATATTGATTTTCACCTACACAAATAAAATAGGCAACCTAATCACACTTTATGTGTCATCCATTGCTGCTGCTTATGTTTACAGTTGGGGTTCTAGAAGTCATCTCAATGTAATTATCCTTATTATCATACTAAATAATACATTATGTTATGCTACAGTGTAAGTTCCTTGTCCAATACAGTTCAGTCTCCAAGGGCAGGGATATACTGTATCAGTGATCTGAAGCTGGATTGGGGAGGAATGCAAAGACAATGAGACCAAGTAACACTGTGATTGTGAGGGGTACCCAGGCCAATAATAAAGGTATTATGCCCGGCTGGATGCCCCTGAGCCATATTGTTGAATTGTGAAGTGCCAGCTCTGCAACCCAATGATGGCAGAAACACTGTAATTGTAATAAAAATGTATGTGTGTCACTATTCCAGAAGTGTCAAGCAACGGAGATTTCCCTGCTTCAGCACAGACCAGGATAGTAAGACCGGGCAGGGGAATGAATTACATTCAAAGGGCCCCCGGTATATACCCGAAACCCCAGAATCAAGATTGGGGTTCAGAACATCTCCCACCAGGTATAAGGTGGCGAGAGTAATATCATTTCTACGTTAAAATGTATAGGTACCAGTGTTTTCATGTGAAAGTATAAAGGAAAAATTTTTTAAAACTCTGCGCTTGGCAGCATAGCAAGCGGCTTTTTGCTAACTTTGGCTAGGAAGCTCCTAGAGCGCTGAAATTTGCGGTGAACAGGGTTCAGGCGAAAACATAAAAACTCACATCGCGCAATTTTTATACAGTTATATAAAATTGATGAATGAAAGTCCCCCTATTTTAATTGTTCCAACATGATACGCACATTGGGAGTTTCATGCAAAACACCAGAGGCAGAGGAAACACTTTATTTATGATCACTGTCGTTCAGAAATGCATGGCAGGAAATTCCTGCTAATGAACGGAGCATCTCATGCTCTGGACTTCTTAGACACCCCGCTGGCTTGCTGCCGGGATGTCTGAAAAAGTTCGGATTTGAAAGGCTTCGTCCTACTAAGGTGTGAAGTGGGGAGGGGTAGCCCAAGTACCCTCATCTTAGTGTAAAGTCCGGGCACATCAGCAAAAGGCCGCCCAGCCCAGACTGAGTGTCACCAGGTAAGGAGGTTGGGTCTCATATGCTAAGCAGCAAAGGTGCGAGGTTCGGACATGCCCTTAGCAGGATGAGAAGCCACCTCTGCCAGGCTTGTAAGGTATTGGCAACTCCAGGATAGGCGGGGGAAATAATTTCCATGGAGGGATTGGCTGCACAGGTTAGGTATAGGAGTTTTAACCCTATAAGAGTCCGTGCAGCCCATCGGGAAACACATTCATCTAAGCTTCATTTTAAACTTCATATCATAACAAGATTCAAGAGTTTGTAAGAACTGAGGTTCCAAGTACCAATACCACAGTGGCAGAAGGAGCAAAGCAGCTCTGGCAGAGTACACAGCGGTGGCAACTTGCATCACTGACTGAGGGCTGTTTCCAGCTCTGTTTGCGAGCAACCCCCGCTCCTGGGAAATTTCTCTTAGAGACTTTGTTTTGCAAGATTTCGTTTTGGGAACAAGTTATTTTGTTTGCCCCGTCCCAGTAAGTGCATTTTCAGTGTAATTGTGTAACATAGTGTGTGTCATTTGTGGAAATAAATTACAATTTATTTTATCTCTTCGCTTTGCTCAATCAAAGGATCCGGGTATAAAGGTGTTAAAAGTGCTGGTCTCTCGTGACAAACACATGCTATTTTCTGCCTCACCATTAGCAGCAGTGCTGTGTGACAATAACAGCCCACTTACCCCTTTTCATAGTCAGCATTCAGGGTGCTAGGCTTCCTCCCTGCACAGCACACACGTGCAGAGTGCACTGTGAAATTGAAATCTGCCAATCAGAGAGACTCTGTCAGGCAGCGAGCATGCTTTGTCTTTGGGTGTCAAAAGCCATAGGAGAAAGGACAGGCAACAAGAGCCCTATTTAAACAAATTCCACAACACACACACACACACGCCCCCCGCCCGAAGCTGATTAAATAGGGAGAGAGCTGCAGATGCTGGGTAATCCTCGCGGAACCCCTCATCACGGCCACCATTTTGTTTAAAAAAATATTTTTTTTATCGCGATCCCGGTTATAACGCGGTCTCATTCTATGACCCGCGAGCACCGCGTTATAACAGGGTTCAGCTGTATATATCACATAAACAACCTTTATGTACAGGACACACAGTTTGTGAAGGGTTGTATTTTTTAGCACTACAATAATGACGCACAATGAAATTAAATAATGATCTTAGTACAAACCGTAGGCCCGGTCAATTTATCACGTCTGTCAGTGGAGAAACTGAATAATAAAACATTGCTCCAAATTTACCAAGAAAAAATTTGCTCCCATTGAAATAGCACCATTGATATTTTGATGAAAACCGTACCTAAAAAAAGACTTAACATTGTTAGAGCAGAATTAAGAAGCTATAATGTAGCAATCTAGGAATGTATTTCCCGCAACACGGATGTTTCATTATATACAGTTGGGTAGCAAAATGCATTATTTTCACGGTATGACTATTGTACTGTAACTAATTTTACATTGACAACTGATATTTACTAATACTAGATCTAAATCAAAAATACAAATAATTATATCAGTCAGGTATTCGACATGAAGGATGCATTAAAATTCAATTTAAACAGCAATGATACGCCATATGTATGGAATGTATTAATGTAAAGAAAGTGCAAATATGTGTTTGATTTGCTGTATTTCTGCGTTTTCTGCTCACATTTGTGTGACATTGTCACGGGAGACCAAGTCTTATTAACACATTAATACCGGGATTCTGGATAGAGCACAACAAGGAGGGTAAAATAAATTGTAATTTATTTCCTTTTAAGACAAACACACAATTCTTTACAATTACACTCAATATACACTTACTGGGATGGGGAAACAAAATATAATGTCCACAGAATGAATAACTTGAAAACAAAGTCTCTAGGAACCACTGCACGGGAGTGGGGTGGTGCGCGAATAGAGCCATGCGACAGTCCTTGGCTAGGGGCACGGAATGCAACCCCTGTAACTCCGCCGAAGGAAAACTTTTCGTTAAGTCCTTATAGGATTTGTTTGGGAATCCTTAGCTCAAGCTAATTCTAGAAGAGGGGTGCAATTCTTTGTTACTATGGTTTTAACCCCTAACACTCCGGAACTCCGCTGACCCTGGAACAGACCTTGGTTGAAGCTTAAGATGTTTCTTAGCTGAATCTTAGGTGAATCTGACTAAGACCAGGCTTCAAGCATCCTTAACACATCCAGGCTTAAGACTCCTATCCTTAACCTGTGCAGCCAATCCCCCCGTGTGAATAACTTTTCTTGCCTATCCCAGACTTGCCAGTATCTCAAAAACCTGGCAGAGGTGACTTCCCGGTCTGCTAAGAGCATTCGCTAACTTGGCACCTTTGCTGCTTAGCATACGGGACCCAACCCCTTACCTGGCGACAGTAAGTCTGGGTGTCGGCTACCATTTGTTAATGCCCGCACTTTACACCGGTTCAGGGTACTTCACTGTATCCCGCCCGCCCTAACACTTCAGGGTCTCTGAGGCTTTCAACTCCGGACTTCTCTAGACATTGGGTCACCAGCGCAGCAGGGTGCCCTTCGAAGTACGGAGTTGGAAATCCCTCAGCTTTTTTATCCCAAACATATGCGCATGTTAATGGATTAACTGCCGGGCTGACAGGAAAAGGCTCCTGTGTTCATATTTTTAAATTCCTAAAACACAGGTTATTTTTATATGTGATTTCTACATACGGTGGTGGTATTAAAACATGTATGTGCATGATTAGTCCGTAGCTATCTGTATTCCAAAAATTAGAGTGCTAGCTCCCTCCTAATGTAAGTTAGCCCCTTATTTGAATAGGCTCTGTGATGTGGTTTGCTGTTTGACTTATAATCGTTCTGCGTTCAGAAGCCGGTATACAATGTATCTCTGCTTGCCAGGATCGATAACCGCAGAAGCACTTCACCAATTGACCTCAATTGATTAGCGAGACCGCAGGATACATTGTTGCACTCCGCCACTTCAACTAGACTGCAAGCCACTTAGCCACTTGAGTTTGTGGTTAAGGCTTTCCCAGAGGGTTTGCGGTTTAGGAAGTGATTCAGAGCTTCAATGTAGCCGCTCACCACAGGCACGCTTATTCAATTAACTCTAGGTACAGTGCTAGGAGCACCCTTTGCATAGTGGGCACATTTTACACATATTGTACAGATTAACAGGGCTGCAGCTAGGTTCTGAGCTGCAGAACTGACACTCCATTTTCACGTATGACCCAGGGGACATTACAGTTGATATTCAGGGAAAACATGTAATTGCGGTGGCCATACAATTAACCCCTTCATCCCCAACAGGGGTTAGTGGCAACCAGCCAGGCATAATACTTTTATTATAGGTCTGGTTACCCCTTCACCGTTACAGACATGTATGTATGAAAGTGTTTCTTACATGTGACGTAACTTGTTAACTAGAATAGATTACATCCCCTCAGACCTGGCGGATTTTATTTACACCAATACAAGAGACAAAGGTGACGCAGCATTTGCTACATCTACAGTAAGTAAAGAGTGACACACTCTGCTCATTTACATGTCCTTACCCAGAATCCCTGGCTGCATACAAATGTACCCACAAGTGGGATTTTTATTCACTCTACATTTCAATATCTGTGCATCATATACTGTAACTCCTCCTATTGTCACTCGCCAAATCAAGCGGTGACACAAACGACGTAACACAAACCTTTATATATTGCGCAAAAAGACAAAGGATGATAATGACACAATTGGAATCACGTTGGCTCCAGATTTGCCACGATACATCACCCTCTTTATTCAGACGACGCACATTTTTTCCAAAAAGTACCCGGGCGCTATCTCTATATGGCGTGTATAGGATGTAAAAAAGGGGATGTAATACAGCCTGAGAGTAATGTTCTTATGATGTCCTCCTGTGACTCGGAACCCCAGCAGGACCTATCCGGGACCCTTGTTGGCAAAAAAAATACAAGAAAAGATGGGGGAGCACAGTTTCAGGAAAAGGGTAGTTACTAGTATGCCCTATTAAGCTGGTGATCGTTATGATGAGAGGTGATGTGTATATGTAGTTGAAAAAATAAAAGAATAAAAAAACTTACACGGCCTTACACGGATAGAACTTACACGGATAGAACTTACACGGATAGAACTTACACGGATAGAACTTACACAAGGCCGTGTAAGTTTTTTTATTCTTTTATTTTTTCACCTACATACACACATCACCTCTCATCATAACAATCACCAGCTTAATAGGACATACTAGTAACTACCCTTTTCCTGAAACTGTGCTCCCCCATCTTTTCTTGTATTTTTTTTTTGACGCACATTTTTTGTACGGTTTGTATTCCTTTTTAGCATTTTTAGGGGAATGTGTATAAAGGAAACAAATCCTATTCATTTCAAGGAGAATTTTTCTCCGGTACATAGGAATGAGATTTTTTATGTGGGACACTTTTGTACTATATGCTCCCCAAAACTTTAAGGGGCCTATGCTAGCAGCCTTCATAAAACGTCTCGCTCGGCCTGTTACACCGCCAATTTTGTCAGTGTAGTTACCACGGTATTCAGAAAGACTCTGAAGACCTGCTATAGCTAAATGCCCAAAACTGGCGAGGAGCAGCAATGTGATATTCAACTCTCTCGAAAGTTGTAAGCGATATGGGCTGCTGGTCTTTATGAATTTGGTCAAGTCTGATATCAATCATTTTTTTAAGTACAGACATCAAACATACTTTAACCTTAGTCTTGAAGAGAATTTTTTTTTTTTTTTTTTAAACTAGCGGAGAATCCTAATATCATTGTTTAAAAAGCTGATAGAGGGGGAGCTCTGGTTCTGCAGAATTATGTACATTACAAAGCAGAGGCCATGAGGCAACTGGGAGATGTGAATTGTTACACTTCACTCAGTCGGGATCCCACTATCCCTTACCAACAAGAGATCAATAAGATCCTCATGTTAGATTAGGGCAACTCCTGGATTGCAGAGACAGAGATGGATTTTCTTACTATAATTAACCCCAGGCGACCAGTTCTTTAATTACTGCCTAAAGTCCAAAAAAAAGTCTCCTTAACCCCCCTGGTAGGCCTATTATTTCCGCCACAAATTCCATCAATCAGCCCTTAGCTTTTTTTGTGGATCAATTTTTACATCCTATAGTGGTCAGAGACGCATTTGACTTTCTTAACAAAATGAGATCCCTGTCATTTCATAATAAGAAGCCTCTTCTGGTGACCATGGATGTAGGGTAGGTAGGGAAAGTGGGGGGGGGGGGGTTGAAGTGACCTCTGCTCAGCTGTATGCCATGAATGGTTAATATGTGAGAGAATGGTGCTGTGCAGAGAAATATACTGATAATAATACACCTAAGAGAAAGAACTCAGCTAGTAGCACTCTATAACTCTAAGTGGGTAAATTGGAGTGGTTAAATATACTTTATTGATATTATTTAAAATACATAGGTGCACACAAAACAAAAATAACTGTATATCCCAGTCATGCCCTTGCTATCTTATGAGGTCAGTGCTAGTAAGGTGGTAAATGCTAGTGTTAGGGTTCAGCCACATATAGTATTATGCCTATTAACAATTGTTGCACACGTATACCACCTTATAACGATGTATGTGAGTTAGAATTGTAATCTTGATTCCCCCGTGGTAATCCCCTGAAGGGTGAAACCCTAATCAGGCTGTAATAATATAAAACACTCTATGATAGTGAGCTCTGCCACAATAGGTAGAATGGGTAATAAGTTACAACTGTAAATCGGTAATCGTATGAGAATGCACTGACAATACCTGCTCGGCCCATATCATTAACCATTTCTCTTTGTTGCAGGGCCCAAGACCATGATGGGCTGCTCCACTGAAAGCTTCTGTGCAAATAGTGGGGTAGCTCAGTACTTCAAAGGTACGAAATCAGAGGTGACTATATCTTGTACTCGGGCAGGCTCAACCAGCGTCTTGCCATTACGTAAGTAACACGTTTGTTGCCATGTCTCTATGTGCTATAGGAAGATATTGAACCTATTGCTCTGCTACAATGTTATCTAACTAAGGTTACATTATAGTATGAAGTTGTAACTGTAGTGTGTGCTCATGTGTGTAGTTCTGCCAAAAGTCCACCCGCACATGGAAATCCGAAGGCGGATTGGGCACTAACAAATAGTATAAATCCTAATCCATAGGATCCACTCTGCACTATACTGTACGTATGCCCTCAAACCTCACTCCAAATAACATATGGACAGACACCTGTGCTCAAAAAGGAGCCCACTTCAGATACCTGGGAGATATGCTAATGAGATATGCAAAGTATATTTATACTACTGTCATCCCCCATACACTTCCTCAAAGGATTTAAGCTCTATATTGACTAGCCTAAGGCACCTTATGAGGAAGGGGTACTGGTGTCAGGCCCAACAGGTCAGAACCAGCAACCTTCTCTTTTCTGGGCAGAAGCTCTAACAGTGTGAGCTAAACCAGCTGCTGGTTAGCTCCACTGTCACAGCATAGTGTAAGAGGTTTCCTGTTCGCACCTGTAGCTAATACAGCTAACCGCATGTCTCACAGGTATCTCAGATACGCTCCTTTTTGTGCACAATGAACTTTGAACTTACAATCAGGATGTGGAAGTGGTCTGCAGATAAAGGAAGCCAGGAGGATGCGGCTCCAGGTTTGAGCAGTGAGAAGTAGAGCTCAAAGTATTGTATTGTATTGTATGTCTTTATTTATATAGCGCCAAAAGTGTACTCAGCGCTTCACAAAGATTACAGTACAGGGAATTATAATTATACAATAAGTGCAGCAAAATCAGACAATAGGAAAGGAAATCCCTGCCCCGAAGACCTTACAATCTAAGAGGTTTAATGGGAAATGTACAGAGACAGCAGGTGAGGGAGTAAGTGCTGTAGATGGCAGTGCTTGGTCACAATGAGTGGTAGGAGTGACTGAGTGTGGGACATTAGCCATGAGGGCAGGCTATTGGGATGCTTGATTTGTGGGGGTAAAATTTAAGGAAGGTCAGTGTTAAATGAAAAGGTTAACACCATTTACAGGGGAAGAGGTGGCAGGGAGGCATGAGTGATATCTGGTGTGTATGTTTGGCTTCAGGCTTAGGAGAGATCCCCAGCAGCGGGAAGGAGTAGATAGAGGGTGTGAATAGAGGATTTGTGGGGGTGCTTTTTATTGAGGGGTAAAGAAGTTGTTGGGAGAGAGGTGTATAAATAATGGTGCAGTGGGGGGTGGATATGTTGTAGAGAACAGAAATGCTCACAAAGGAGTGAGGAAAGAGTAAACAGAAAAAGAAATAGGGAGGGCATAGTGAGATGCAGGAGGAGAGAGTTCCAAGGTACTGGAAGATAAAAGTGTACAAATAAATCACAGATGTTAAAAGTTAATGTCTCACACTGGCAACGTGGTAATGCAGCGTCCAGATCTTCCTCCAATCTTCACCTCCAAATTCAACTCCAAAATTAACTCTTGTAGACACTTACTGCACCGACACACTTTATTCGAGCAAATACCCGGTATGTACCTGGCAGATACCTGGAATGCGCCGCTCCTCACCTCTGACAAGCCCCGTTGCATTTGCCTTCCCAGCCTGGGTTCATGCCTGGCTGACGGGCGGCTGATCTGTTAAATGATAATGATTAGGATTTAATAGGCTGCAATGCTTCGCGTTTCTACCAGATGGCATAAATTCATGAATTGTAATGCAGTATATATATATGTACTGTGCAGTATTGCAGCCAGCGGGAATAAAATGCTTCAATCCCTGCCGGAAAATAACTCAATGCACTCGGGCAGAAAACAGTCACAAACCTCAATACACCCGGGTATACCCGAATTCGTGGGACTAGCCGAGCTCGAATAAAGTGTGTCGCCAGTGTATGATGTAACTCCAAAATTAACTCTTGTAGACACTTATGATGTAACACTTTTGATGTTACACAGCCTTATGGCTAAACAGCCATGCTACAGTGACTTAAGTACCCTATTCACATGCATTTGACTAAGACTTAGGGAGGGGTTTGTCTAATCAACTCAGACTTACAAAATAGTTATTTAGATTATCATTTCTCTCTCAATTGATAGGAATCAGCTCACAAACATACCCCAAAAGCCAATTAAATCTTAATTTCTCTGGTTGGTAGAATGCAACTCAATGACATACCTGTTTGAAGAGATAAATCAGAATGTTAATCCAGATATGCAGAATGCATCCATGATTAAAGATAGAAAGATGAAAATAAAACGTCCAGAGATATGAACTCCAAAATTAACTCTTGTAGACACTTTTGATGTACACTTATGATGTGACGCTTTTGATGTTACACAGCCTTATGGTTAGTACTGTGATAGTGGTGCTACCCAGCAGCAGGGTTAGCTCACACTGCTAAAGCTGCTGTCTAGAGTAGCAGAGGAATCTGATCCTGTTGGGCCTGACACCAGTACCCCCTTTCTCATAAGGTTTGTCAATGTAGGACTTATGGGAATAATTTGCAGAAGTGTGAAGTGTGGGAGTCATTTAAATATACTTTTTGTAACTCCCAGGTATGTCAGGTGTGCCCCTTTTTGGAGGGATGTTTGATGAGATATATATAGTGTTGGGGACTCTATTAAAATAGGTCTCCCTTCTATATTTCATGGTGGATTTTCAGTGATAGAAAAAAAACACAACTCTGTCTTTTTGAGACAGATCTGTGGAAATCCACAGCATACAGGATGTTGCCCATTCGTGGCAGAGCTGAAATTCTGGGAAAGGTTCACCCATCTCTATTTGTAACTGTATGGCAATTTCATTCACTACAGTGGCTGTCCCATTTGCAGTAATCCCTTTGAAATGAGTTGTAGGAGCTTGTAATTATATTATGTGATATCAATCAAGAGCGTTACATTTAATTACCTCTACCAGCAGACCTTGCTCAGTCACAGCTCCCTTTGTTCTTCTCCCCTTTATTGGTCTTCTTACAGATATACTGTAGGATTGGAGAAGGCGCTGGTCGCATAGAAATGACAAGTACAATCCTTTCATGTTCCCTGCAGAAAATAAAAACATTCTTTAACGCGTCATTCTATAAACTCCGAAATGGCTATTTTGGCCGTTTTGTTCCCAAAAACCCCAGGCACATTAATGGGGTTTCTTAGATGAAAACATCCTGAACGGATGTGTAAGAGAATATTTTTTCCCCCTCTTATTTTCAGCAAAGACACAAATCCCTCATGAATAAAGTCCCATGTCCGACAGTGCCACAAACCTGCCTTTCCCAGCAGTCTCTCCGTATTCCCCAGACACCAGACAGCCAGATGTTTGATTGAATGTGTGGATATCAACACACCTTACAAATGATAAGAATTTACACTAATATATTCTATTCGCACCATACAGTATGCACACGAGTTCCTGTCCCCCTATTGATACATTCCCTGGGATTTCATGCACCCATAGGGGAATCCCAATGTTTCTGTGAGTGTTCCTCTTGGCTTCTGAATGATAACATTACACAGAATAACGTGTTCTTATTCTCTTTTATGAAAGCTATTGCATGTATTTGGTGTTGAATGAATGGGTTTGGTACTCTTACCATTGTCTGGTATGCATTTAACTGTGCACCCCAAACCCAGAATGGGAAACCTCTGTGTAACTGTTTTTTTATTATCTTTATCATTTTGCCCTTAGACTATTTACAATATTGCAGAAAGTTCTTTCAAGTGAACTCCAATCCCGTTACTTTCCTGGGAGCTGCGTTGTGTTCACTGGATCAGGACGTCTGCCTGTATGAATACTCCCACATCCTATATGGTACAACAGACTAGTGTGTATTTACAGTATTATAGAGGAGGTGTAGTGTTGTTAATACATTAGTTGGTTTATCTTTAATGCCCTGGGCTGTAGGTGCCACTGGGTTCATTTCCTGCCTGGGACATATACACTCCAGGAGGTCTTTGGAATAACTCTTACTGAAAGAGACTTGAAAACAAGGTGTATCATTCAATGACACTTTCCTGGTAAATAATCTTAAACGTAAAGGATTGATACAAACTTTCCAAGGGTCTCTAAACTACTGGTTCTATTCTCTTATATCCTCTAATTGTCTATCAATGAGTTCTTCTCCGGTCTCTCTACGTGACATCAACCCCATTTCAAAATGTAAGAATAATCAATGAATGGCCAAGCACCACGGTGTCACTTACTGTATCTTATACACTGTATCTTATACACTGTATCTTATACACTGTATCTTATACACTGTATCTTATACACTGTATCTTATATACTTTATCTTATACACTGTATCCTATACACTGTATCTTATATAGTGTATCTTATACACTGTATCTTATACACTGTATCTTATATACTTTATCTTATACACTGTATCCTATACACTGTATCCTATACACTGTATCTTATATAGTGTATCTTATACACTGTATCTTATACACTGTATCTTATACACTGTATCTTATATACTTTATCTTATACACTGTATCCTATACACTGTATCCTATACACTGTATCCTATACACTGTATCTTATACACTGTATCTTATATACTGTATCTTATATACTGTATCTTATACACTGTATCTTATACACTGTATCTTATACACTGTATCTTATACACTGTATCTTATACACTGTATCTTATATACTTTATCTTATATACTGTATCTTATACTCTGTATCTTATACACTGTATCATATACACTGTATCTTATATACTGTATCCTATACACTGTATCTTATATACTGTATCTTATACGCTGTATCCTATACACTGCATCTTATACACTGTATCTTATACACTGTATCCTATACACTGCATATTATACACTGTATCTTATATACTGTATCTTATATACTGTATCCTATACACTGTATCTTATATACTGTATCCTATACACTGTATCTTATATACTGTACCTTAGATGGGCTAAAGTTTTGTGCGAATTTGGATCCACAGCGGATCAGCCGGTTCCTTTTGTATCTTATACACTGTATCCTATATACTGTATTGTATCTTATACACTGTATCTTATATATTGTATCATATATACTGTACTGTATCTTATATACTATATCTTATATACTGTATCGTATAATATATATCTTATATACTGTATCATATACTGTACTGTATTTTATATAATGTACTGTATCTTATATACTGTACCTTAGATGGGTGACTGTTTTGGGCGAATTTGGTTACACAGCGGATCAGCCGGTTCCTTTTGTATCTTATACACTGTATCTTATATACTGTATTGTATCTTATACACTGTATCTTATATATTGTATCATATATACTGTACTGTATCTTATATACTATATCTTATATACTGTATCGTATAATATATATCTTATATACTGTATCATATACTGTACTGTATTTTATATAATGTACTGTATCTTATATACTGTACCTTAGATGGGTGACTGTTTTGGGCGAATTTGGTTACACAGCGGATACCCCGGTTTTTTGGTCGGGGGATTTCAGCGAATCAATGTAAAAAAGTAAATACACTCTGTGGACGGATTGGTAGAATCCTTTCCGTGGATTCTCCGCCAGTGAATAGCTGTTTCCGCAGGTTGGATTCTACAAATACGTCCACGGGTTGTATCCAATGGCGGATATGGGTGAATCCGCGCACATTGAAACCGCCCAAAATCCGTTTGTGGATTTTCCCACTGTGAAACGGAGTTTGCGGGGTAACATCAGCGAAAATCCGGGATGCGGATCTCTATTATATATGTGAATATGTGATTATCTGGGTCGTTACCTATAAAGCTTGTCCTTGCGAATCCCAAGGAAGGAGTGGAGAAAAACTGCTCTAAATACAGTACCACTCATACAATAACATTATTTAATAATTATAACTTTATTTCATGTAGCACTTTTTTCCCAATGGGACTCAAAGCGCTTCACAATTACAGTATTCTGTAAATAAAACTCAGGCCCCCTCTCCCCAACCCCCCCCCCCACCCCCTCCCAGCATTCCTGAAGCATTCAAACATCTGCCTTTCATTTCAGCTGGGACCGAAAGCTTACATGCGATAATACAATGTGGGAAGTCCAGTGAGTGCGGCCGGAGAGGCACAATCAGTCATCCTGAGAAGAGAATGACATTAAACACCACCTGCTGTGACAAACCAAACTGCTTCCCCGACAAACCACTATGTACGTATCTACGCCTCATTCTTACCTTGTGCCAGCAAGTCTGAGTTACAAGTCATTGGGCGCATGCATAGAAATGATGCAGGGTCTACAGATGGAGCAAGACTTAGGGACCTATTCTTGTAGCCTTCATAAAACGTCTCGCTGGGCCTGTTACGCCGCCAGTTTTGTCAGTGTAGTTATCACGGTATTCAGACAGACTCTGAATACCGGCAATAGCTAAATGAGCAAAACTGTCGAGGAGCAGCGATCTGATATTCACCTCTCTCAAAGGTTCTCACCCATGGATCTGCAGCGATGTGGGTGGGACAGCTGCATAGAGAGCTGCACAAAGAGAGCCGCCTCTCCCTACACAGACAGAGCTGCCTCTCCCTGCATATATCTCCCCAGCGATCGTAGGATTTTAATAAAAATGTTAACAATAGTGTAGATGATCAGGTGGTCTCCGGAGCAGAACCGCGTTGATTCCAGGACCGGGGACCCCCTGATTCCCGAGATACAGGCCCCGTTATGGGGTGCCGGTATCTCCTATGCCTTAAAATGTCCCAGTCATGTGACGCAAGACCAAGGAGGTTACCTTGGCGTGGTTGGAACAGGCTTCAATCATTTTTTGATCAAAAGATCCCACTAAATAGCTCCTTTGTTACTAGATTTTGTATCAAAATGTAGAATTTCACGAATAAATTGCAAGCCAATTTGGGTGGAGTTCTGGAATTATTTATTTGTTTTAGCACTACAGCAGAAACAAACTTTTTAGGGCCACAGAGGCCCCTATTCTTTTCCCCCACCTCTGTTCAACAACCCTGCCCTAGTATCCTATCAGCGGGATTGGACGGACACCCCAATAAAACTTGTACCACCCCCATCATAAACTAAGCAGTATCAAAAACTTTTAAAAAAAAGATTTAAAAAGGTTGCTGGGTGTCTCTCTCTGACGTATGTCACGGGAGACCAGGTTTATCAACACATTAATACTGGGATCATATGATTCAGCAAAACAAGGAGGTAAAATAAATTGTAATTTATTTCACGAAATGACAAATACACAATGTAACACAATTTACACTAAAAATACACTTACTTTGGAAATCTGGGGTAACACAAAACTACCCTTTCCTAGTTGCAGGGGCTCATGAGCAAGCTTACCCTAGTAATTGTTGCAACAAAAAAAGCCCAGCAAAATAATCCAGGCAGCTTTCTCTTCAAGTAGCCCCTTCCTGCTGGAGATTGGTAACTGGACACTTATCCTCTGAGAAACGTAGATAACTTAGGGCTCTATGCAGTAAGCGGTGAAAAAGTGCAATCGGCAAGGGTACCTTATCGGCATGATTCTGGCGATTTTCCCTCTCCGTATGCAATAAGTGCCGAATCCATTCCGAATCAAGCCAAAAACATTTGCTCCCACTCTGTCGATGATTTGCCGATCACACACAGGTGTATCGGCGTGCATGGCGAGGTGGTGTTAGGTCCGCCAATTAAACTTCTTGCACAATCTGCCGAAGCAAGCATGTTTTTGATTGTGCGGACCATTTAAAGGCACCGTGTATTGTTATTCATTCTCTGTGTTGTTGGGAGAGAGAGAGAGACACACAGAGCTGGGCGATTTACAAAGTTCATATTGACTGAGAGAGTTGTTGTGTATTGTGATAGGTTTGTCCTGTGTTGTTTTGTTTACATCTTTGTCTTGTTTTCTATTTCTAAGTGTTCAGTGCGATTGGCTTTAAATTTCTTTTCTGTTCTTTGTGAGTGCTAGAGGTATGGCCGCAAGGCGTGGGAAGAGTGATGCTGGTGTGAGTGATAGTGCTAGTCGTGCGAGTACGCGTCTGAGTGAACGTAGGGTTCAGGGGAGTGCTGTTGCTGCGAGTGCGAGTGATGTTGCTTGGAGTGCGAGTGGTGTTGCTGGGAGTGCGAGTGGTGTAGCTGTGAGTGCGAGTGCTGCTGGTGGCTCTGTTGCTGGTGCTGCTGGGGTGTCTGGTGGTGGGGTGGTTGCTGGTGGCCCGCTTTTGGAGTCTCTTCCATTGGAAGAAGGAGAGTCCAGTCAGCAGCAGCCAAGCTCTGGGAAAAAAGACAAAAAAAAAGCGCAAGACGCAAAGTGCCCAGGACATACTTGAAAACGAGAGGTAACTCTCAATGTATTACTTCCTGGTAAAATATTTTATAAATAAATAAATAAATAAATGGTGAAGTATATCAAAATTCTTAATTCAGTGATAAGGAGGTAAGTATTCTGCGTACATCATATATGAAAATCATAAGCATTCACGTGTAATAATACACAAGGTTACCGCACACTCGTCGGCAGGGGTGATGGTTCCAGAGAAGTACCCCAACGGATCCTTTCCTGCTGTTATTCCAACATCATCTGTCTCTCACGTGATGCTAGTCTGCAGCCAGCGTCTGAAGCACTTCAAAGGTATGTGGCGCAAAGCACTGACACGTCCTATCTGTGGAGTCTGGCTAATTGTAGGGCCAAACGTGAAGAGAATTTCAGTCTCCTCTTTTCTGAGGAGGTTGTAAATGTCTCAACTGAAGCAATCGTATCTACATCTGTTAAGGATCATTTTAATATTTTAGAAAAATTGTTATCAGAAGAGAATAAGCTATGGTTAGAAAAAAGGACAATACAGAGTTATATGGATTGTCATAGGATTCCGAGAGGTCTGCGATTTCTCAAAAAACCCACATTTGGGAAAGAGAAAGCACATTTCAGGAAAGAATGGAATCGCATTCTTGATGCAGGCTCAATGGACTTGATGAGACTGATTATTTTTGAAAGGAGCCGTAATATTAAGAACTTAGAGAAGGATATTCTTGAGACCATAGAAATACTCGAACCATTAGTCATTGACAATGATTGTTCAGAGTTAGAACATGATCTCAAGGGTAAACTTGAAAACGAAGAAGAAGAGCTCCTTAAAATAAAACATGAGAAGTTTCTACGTGACAAGGGAGACTATATTAATAATAGGCAAAGAGATTGGGCCAAAAAAGAGGAGAGAGGTAGAGTTGTGAGTCAAACTTATGTTCCTAATAAAATGGACAAGTCTAACTCCTCCCGCTCAAGACAGAGAGACCCGTATGATCAACCATATGTCTCCAATGACCAGTCACGTGGAAACTTCCATGTGAACGGTGGTGGGAACAATACAAGGGGTTCCCACAGCCAGTATGATAATCACGTCCGCAATCCCAACTATAGAGGGAAAAATTATATTAGAGATTTTAAGCCAAATTTTAAATCTAACCCCCATCAATATCAACAAAAAAGTTATAAAGAATATGCTCCAGCGAGAACTGAATCTTACACATATTCACCTAAGGTTTTACCTAAACGTAGTGTCTACTCACGTTCACCAAGTCGTTCTTCACCGTCTTTTTTAGAAATGGTGAAGACAAGATTTGCATCCCCAATAGAGAAAGAGGTGAAGGTAAAAAATATCACATTAGATCCACCCCCATCTCGACAGAGAAAAAGGTCTCTGTCAGACGAGGAACAAGAGGCGGTGCCCTTGTCCAAAAGAAAAGAGAGTCATCAAGAAGGGTCCCCACAATAGAAAATGGCATTTTTAATCTCTCAACCAACATTCTGACACAAGATCAAGTCAGAGTGTTGAGTAGGGGTCTAACCTTTTCACGAACTTGTGGACCGAACTCGTTTCAACTGTTCAAAGACCTCCACAAGTTCACACGAAACTTAACATTAAAAAGGCATTTTTTTTAAAACGAATTGGAGTCAGCTCCACCTTCTGTTTCATTAATCACAGATGCACAGGTTACTCCTATTTCTCAAAACCCTATACCAATTATTAGACATACAGCTTTTAAAAAACTCAATCTAAATTTTATCCAGCCCAATCAAAAGGACACCATATAGATGCATTTTTTACAGTGGTAAATAATGGAATAGGTGCTCTATTAAATAATTTTGACATAGGTAAGGTAAGACAAAATTTAAATGCGAAAGAAAATTTAGCCTTGAAAATGCTTAAAGATAATAAAGATCTGATTATCAGACAAGCAGACAAAGGCGGGGGGGGGGGGGGGTGTTACAAAACCGTAAGGATTATGAACAAGAAGCACATAGGTTATTGTTTGACACCACCTTTCATAAAAAAATTGCAGAAAGACCCCAATTTGGAATATCAAGGTATGTTGAATGTTCTTCTAGAAGAAGCTATCAACCAGTCTGTCATTACCGATGTTGAATTTTCTTTTTTGTATCCAGTGTTTCCAAGGATACCAATATTTTACCACTTACCGAAAATTCAGAAATGCATCACCAATCCGCCAGGACGACCCATCGTTTCAGGGATACAGTCCCTGACTGCAAATGTGTCTCAGTATGTCGATTTCTTTTTGCAGACATACTGTATGTAGTTCAATTACCATCCTACATTAAGGATTCTACTACAGTCCTAAAAATCTTCCAGTCGTTTGAATGGAAGAGCAGCTACAGATGGCTGACCTGTGATATAAAAGCCCTATATACCCACATTCCCCATTCTAAAGGCCTAGATACTATTGAGGCATGTATGAAACAAGATCCTCAATTGCATTCTCTAAATAGGGAGTTTATCCTCAAGTGTATCAACTTTATATTGAAGCATAATTACTGCATGTTCCTCACCGATTTCTACATACAGGTTTGCGGAACTGCTATGGGCACTCGTTTTGCCCCCAGTTTCGCAAACCTGTATGTGGGAAATTGGGAGAGCCATTGTATCTGGGCCAATAACTCTTTCGCCACTAACATCATCATGTGGCGACGGTATATAGATGATGTCCTGGTTGTCTGGGACGGAGACAATGAATCGGTCAACCAATTTGTCTCCTACATGAATAAGAATGTATATAATCTAGATTTACACATCTGACAGATATAAGTACTATAAACTACCTAGATCTTAAATTAACATCTACAAAAGAGGGACGGGTAGTAACAGAGACTTTTTTTAAGGAAGTTGACACTAGCAACCTTTTAATGGCCACAAATAATCACAAGGATACTTGGATTAGAAATATACCCAGTGGCCAATTCATGAGACTTAAGAGAAATTGTAGTGATAACGAGACTTTTATGAAACAAGCGGAGTTATTGTTTGGGCGTTTCATCGAAAGGGGCTATAGCATCGACCATTTGAAGAGAGAATTAGGAAGAGTGCAGCTTATTGATCGCAATGATCTGTTGATTCAAAAAAGAAAGAGTTTAATTAAGGATAAAATAAAAGAAGTAGATTATAACACAGCCTATAAATCAATTGAGAAAGTGGTTTCCAAACACTAGGATATCTTGAGCAACGACCCAATTTTGGGCAAACATCTGGTAAAGAGGCCGAAGTTTATATATAGAAAAGCCTCAAATCTAAAAAACATTTTAGCTCCCAGTGATATAGGAAACCAGATACATTCAGCGACTGCAAAAAATTGGCTAGATAAGAAACCTAAGGGAAATTTTAACTGTGCCAAATGTTCGGTTTGTAAATATATGCACATGAATCGTAAAACTTTCGTTTCAAAAAACACTAAAGAGGTTTTTAGTATAGAAGATTTTATTACATGTGATTCGAGCTACATAGTGTATTTATTAGAATGCACCTGTGGATTACACTATGTGGGGAGAACTAAACGTAGCCTTAAAGTAAGAATTCAGGAGCACATTCGCAATATAAAAAATGGTTTTGAGAAACACAGTGTCTCAAGACATTTTTTAACACATCACCAGAAAGATCCCTCATTTTTAACCTTCATTGGCATTAAACGTGCCACGGAATAGGAGAGGGGGGGACAGATTAAAAGCCCTATCTGCACAGGAGTCTTATTGGATACACAAATTAGATTGTATGGCCCCTAAAGGGTTAAATGAGGATCTGGATGTGTGGGCATTTTATTAGGGGTTTTAGACTTTTTAAATAGACCATTTTTTCGATATGGTTTTTATTGTTTAGTAAATGCGGCAAGTCAATTCCATTGAGCAAGTGTCTGACCTCTTAGTGTATTGTCTGTAGGGTTTATTCTCTTGTTGATATGTTATTATAACGTATTATGTGTGTAACTGACCTGTTTAAATTATGAATGATATGTTTCTAACAAGCTCTCTTATGTTGTCTTTTTATTTTTCTTTCTGTTTTTATTTTTCAGAGAATATTTATTAAAGATGTGTATTAAGATGATTTTAATTAATTGTAATTATGTATATCGATCGAATGTCACGCCCCCAATGATGAGTAAATACACTGATTGGTCATTTGTTCCAATTGTCTGACCAATGATGTTAGAGGTTTATGTATTTAATGCTCGGGGTTAGTGCCATTAATTTTCCCTGAAGAAGAAGCGTTACAGCTTCGAAACACGTTGGATTCATTAATGCTATGATACCTTTCTAATCGGAGTATTAGTACTGTATGCGGTTGCTTTTTAAGTGCCTTGTGTGCATAGTGTTTTTTCCCCTGCACGGCGGTTGCGTTCACTTCCGCCCTGGTACACTCCGCTCTGCCTCCTGCCCGATGAGTGACGTCATCGAGGCGCGCGAGCCACGAGGTGGAACATCACAACTGTATGCCGGCTGCGCTCTAACAGTGAGCCTACAACCACACGGACGTGTGTGACAGGTTACAGAGACTCCTGTTCTACCACAGAGACTATCTCCTGTTACGTGGTTAAAGCACAGATAGGACGTGTCAGTGCTGTTGCGCCACATACCTTTGAAGTGCTTCAGACGCTGGCTGCAGACTAGCATCACGTGAGAGACAGATGATGTTGGAATAACAGCAGGAAAGGATCCGTTGGGGTACTTCTCTGGAACCATCACCCCTGCCGACGAGTGTGCGGTAACCTCGTGTATTATTACACGTGAATGCTTATGATTTTCATATATGATGTACGCAGAATACTTACCTCCTTATCACTGAATTAAGAATTTTGATATACTTCACCATTTGCGTCTTGCGCTTTTTTTTGTCTATTTTCTTTTAGTGCGTGGGAGTGCTGAGCCACTCTTTAATTATAGCTGCATACGCTGACACCAACGGTTTTGTATGGTTTCATTTTTTATCACTTCCACTGTAGGGTAGTGCCTTATTTAGTACTAGTTTTGACTAGACTTATTTTTTTAAGGATTTCATATATGGTGTATGGTTTGACATTGATTGAACACGGTTAAGTTTTGTTTTGGGTTGCGAACTTTATTCTTTTATTTTAGCCAAGCTCTGGGCCTACACGTGTTCGGAGGAAACGTGTGGAGCGCCCACGTAATCCTCGGTTCAAGGAACAGGAATATACATTTCTTGTCACAGGGATTCTGGAGCACAATGACTCTCTGTATGGGCATTTACTAGGTAAGTCTATCTTTGCATTCATTCTTCAAAGACATGTTATCCTAGGTCATGTGAGGTGTCTTAATATCAAAATATTATTCCCTAATATCTTTCAATTCAAATTAATTGTTACACACATATTTGCCTTATGCTTTAGAACGACAATAACAATCAGTCGTACAATTGTCCAAAAGTTCATACAATATTCATGCAAGCTTCCTTACATTTGTATGTTTAAAAGTAAATGTTCATGTGGTACACATATTACACCTAAACCAGCATGTTTGGTATTTCTTGGAACATGTAGCAGTTTAGGAAAATGTTCGTTTTTATATTAATAATGAACGTCATATATGATGTATATATTTCAAGGGCGGACAAGTTCAGCATCAAGAAAAGAAATGTGGAATCAAATAACATTGGCTGTGTGTGCGTGTGGGAATCATGTCAGGGACCGGAAAAATTGTCGGAAAAGATTTGACGATATCAGGGCAAACTTAAAGAAAAAAATACAAGCACAGCGGATGCATGCTTCTGGCACTGGAGGTGGGCCGCCAGCATAAGCTCTCATCTTAACACCATTGGAGGAGCAGATGCAGGACAAATTTCTTCCCGTCGTCTTGGAGGGTTTGGCCGGGGACAGGGAAATCGGAATTTATTCTGCTCCATTTCCACCAGGTGACAAATGTTACTGTACTAAGCATGTCGTAGTTTACAGTTCTTATCTATATTTCCGCTGCTACTTATACTTTCTTCACAATATAAGCATACTTACATATATATCTGTATATATGTCTCTCTCCCTATATCTCCTTATCTATCTATATATATTTATATCTAGTTGTCCTACAAAAAGGTAACAATTAATAAATATGGTGGCAAAAGGTGGCACTGTGTGCTCATTTGCATGTCATTTCCCACAATTCATTGCTGCAGTGGAAACCCTGTATGCTGGCCGATGATGGGGAACTACAGGGTTGCAGACCTGTGTAAGACATGCAAATTAGCATACAGTAATATCTACTGTTTATGTAAATATATATATATATATATATATATATATATACATAATTGAGTATTAATCTACGCAACACCTATAAACAGGACATTACTGCCTCATCAACTCTTGCATGGAAGATAGTGCATTCAAAGGCGAACATACATAAATTGCACTCACACATTTATTTATTTGTAATTAAACGTCCTTTTTTGCTTCATGTCATATACAGATACCATAATTTGGAACATGTAGCACATGTTATTGAATTGTGTTCATATGTAGCTCACTTCAGATTATTATTTCGCTCATGTACCAGTGTGTGAAACCAGCTGCAATTAATATGTAATCACATCATAGAGGAGAACACAGGGGGTGGGGTTGGCCACCCAGCCAGATCACAGGGTCATGTTACAGTCAACGTTTTAGACACACCTTACAGCTGGTACAACAAAAACAAAATCAGGGTTCTGTGACGTCTTGGGGGAGGGACTACAGTTCTTAGAAGCTGGCAAGCTACTAAGAACGTTCATAACATTCATTTGAAATGTTAATTCTATGAAAACTTTCAACCACAAGCCCAATATGTATGAAAACGTACGTAAATCATTGGTTCACTCATATGTTCTTTGAACCTTATAGAAAAGGCACATTATCACACCATTAGCATGTGTGAGCGACACACTGCATGTATTGTTGAGTGTCAGCCACATTGAGCGCTACACCTGCTTCTATTAATTGTTCACACATATCCCATACAAATTTTATTAACATTTCCACAATTACATACTGAATTATAAGCAGAATCAACTTTGCTGTGATGTATTGATGTACATGATTATTTTTATCTTACTACACAAGATATGCATTGTATGTCCAATTGAACACTTATTTGTACAAAGCATTACGTGATAAACATAGTATGTTCTATGGTATTTTCAAAACAAGTGGAAATTAGTCTCACATGTACAGTACATGTATGTTAAAATGGATAATGTACAGCTTGCCAGAAACATCTTTTCATTTCATTAAGTGATGTTGTTATGTTAACATAAATACTCCAAATACACAAACTCTATGTTAATTATGTACACATGTCAAACTAAATCTTATATTATTCTTCTATATAGTTGCTCCTGGAGCTCATGTGTCACCTCACACTGAACAAGTCTCATCACCTGGTTCATCCAGCTCCACGTCAATGATGGAAGGGGAGTGTATGAGGTGCAGGACATCTAATGTGTACATTTCTAGATATTATGTTGCCATGCTAACTAAATGCCTTTCACATGGAATGAACTTCCCATCAGTTCTTGTCACAGAAAATGTAGTTTATAATGACAACATGTATTGTGTGTGATGTGAACTATCAGCTATGATTTGTGAGGTTACAACAACCTCATTCATTCATACATTCATTCTTCTTTCACACTGAGTCGAAACATAATTGTTACTTCAAACTACATTTTTTTTTTTTTTTTTTTTTTTTTTTTGAAACTTTGGTTTTATTGGGTGCATTCAAACATACATGTTATCACTTCCCATTGGCTTCTATAATATCACCCTTACATTTTAATTAGACACAACAGAAAAGTTGAAACATGTTATGTGTTACACTGTGAGAACAACTCTCATTATATTGACAAACAACTGTAAGTTCCATGGCAGTTCATAATGTCTTCATTTATTTGTAGAAGCTGATGTTGCCAATGAAGGACTAATTCAATCAAGTGACCATGAAGATGTTCCCACTCGACCAGTAACACAGCATTCAAGTGCTCCTGCTCGTGACACATACTCAGCTATTGCAGCTTCTGAAGAAAGAATCGTGGTTGAAGAAAATCGTCGCCACTCAGAAATGATGTCAGTGCTTGAAAGGATGATATCACTGCAGGAAAGAATATCACAGCAGGAAAATATGATATCACAGCAAGAAAGGATGATATCACAGCAGGAAAGGACGATATCACAAATGTCACAACTAGAAAGAGTCTTCATCCAAATTCCTAAAGAAATACAAAATGTAAACAGGACATTACAAGCAATAGTTGTGAATCTAAGCCAAGCTAATCAGTTGAGAATTACTGCTAGAGAACAACAATTCCACTTTACCCCATCTGAGGATGGATCTTTACATGGTGCAAGTTTTTCTCCTGAGTCATCAGTTCTTCATTCCCCAGTTCTGGATGATACCGGTACAGTAGGTGCAAGTTCTGTGCAGGTCCCTGTCAAAATCCAACCGCTTACATCTGGTCAAAATCAGGAACGGACACCTACAACTGAGACACGAAAAAGAAAGTTAGGCAAACAATTACTAATAACCAGTTTTTGGAACAAGATTAAAAAACCAAAACAGGAAACGGCTCCACCATCAGTCGTGCAATGTGTATCAACTCCTTCACCACTGCCACAACCCACACCGAGTGTCCCTGAAGTGTCACAGCCCACACCCAGTGTCCCTGAAGTGTCACAGCCCACACCCAGTGGCCCTGAAGTGTCACAGCCCACACCCACTTCCCCTGAAGTGTCATAGGCCACACCCACTGCCCCTGGAGTGTCACAGCCCACACCCACTGCCCCTGAACTGTCACAGGCCAGTACAAGTCGTACAGTTAAGAGCAAAGTAGTTGCCAAACGGAAAAGGCTAACACAACAGCCAACAAGCAGGCCTGTGACTCGGTCTCAAAAGGATAAACAATAAAAAATAATTACATTCACTAAATCAGTAGTTGGCCTGGTGATGTTTAATGCAGAAAATTTAATTAATACTGTATGTATGATTAAGTCCTGATGCTTCAAAACATTCAAGTATGTCCTTGTATACACTGGCGACACACTTTATTCGAGCTTGG
Organism: Ascaphus truei; assembly: GCF_040206685.1. NCBI lineage: Eukaryota > Metazoa > Chordata > Amphibia > Anura > Ascaphidae > Ascaphus > Ascaphus truei. The sequence goes on from NC_134488.1 coordinate 135,697,281, forward strand.
CTAGTCCCACGAATTCGGGTATACCCGGGTGTATTGAGGTTTGTGACTGTTTTCTGCCCGAGTGCATTGAGTTATTTTCCAAGCAGGGATTGAAGCATTTTATTCCCGCTGGCTGCAATACTGCACAGTATATATATATATACTGCATTACAATTCATGAATTTATGCCATCTGGTAGACACGCGAAGCATTGCAGCCTATTAAATCCTAATCATTATCATTTAACAGATCAGCCGCCCGTCAGCCAGGCATGAACCCAGGCTGGGAAGGCAAACGGAACGGGGCTTGTCAGAGGTGAGGAGCGGCGCATTCCAGGTATCTGCCAGGTACATACTGGGTATTTGCTCGAATAAAGTGTGTCGGTGCAGTACATCCTGTGCGCCATTTGTTTCTTCTTGCTGTCCTTGTATACATGAAGGTTTTAAAATGTTCAGGGTGTGAATTAATGCTTCATTTATTACATATATTTATGTATTAATCATCAGTTGATTATTGGTAGAACATTACACAGTTGCCATGTTTATAGAAGATGACATTCACTTACCTGTTAAACATTTTATATATGTGTGTTTGTTTGGTAATCTACATATACATTGCTTGCCAATATTATTGGCATCCAACTTTAACTTAATATCTATATAACAGCATACATCTTAAAGTTGAACTTTCTGGAGTATTAACTCTGTAACACATTACTTACCTTCAGCTTCTTTCATAATGCATAATGTTGGCATGTCATCATGTATGAGTAGTGGTTAGAATAACATATCTGTTAGTGTGTATTAATATTTCTGAAGTGTCTAGGGATATATGTACACACACACACACACACACACACAGTGTGTGTGAGATAGAGAAATATATATATTTATATATATTTATATATATATATATATATATGCAAATATAGCTGTGTGCTCATCAGCATGTCTTAGGCAGGTCTGCAACCCCGCCTTTCCCCATTATCACCCAGCATACAGCACTTCCACTGCAGCAAGGGATTCTGGGAAATGACATGCAAATGAGCACACAGTGTCACTTTTTGCCTCAATAACCATTTTTAACATGGTTCCCTATAGGCTTAAGCTTGCTGCATGGTCACAGCTTTGAGCACAGCCAGGGTTAAGGTGCATACCCAGAAAACCACCCACAGACAGCTGTTTCGACCTTGATGGGTCTCATCAGTGTGGGGTTGATTTTACTGGGAATGCAAGAGAGGCTATGGGATAGGCTAAACCATAATAATGAGTTAAGTTATGGTGAGTAAAAAAAGTGACAAAAACCCTCCACAGGAAAGCAAATATGCAAATATAGCTGTGTGCTCATCTGCATGTCTTAGGCAGGTCTGCAACCCCGCCTTTCCCCATTATCACCCAGCATACAGCACTTCCACTGCAGCAAGGGATTCTGGGAAATGACATGCAAATGAGCACACAGTGTCACTTTTTGCCTCAATAACCATTTTTAACATGGTTCCCTATAGGCTTAAGCTTGCTGCATGGTCACAGCTTTGAGCACAGCCAGGGTTAAGGTGCATACCCAGAAAACCACCCACAGACAGCTGTTTCGACCTTGATGGGTCTCATCAGTGTGGGGTTGATTTTACTGGGAATGCAAGAGAGGCTATGGGATAGGCTAAACCATAATAATGAGTTAAGTTATGGTGAGTAAAAAAAGTGACAAAAACCCTCCACAGGAAAGCAAATATGCAAATATAGCTGTGTGCTCATCTGCATGTCTTAGGCAGGTCTGCAACCCCACCTTTCCCCATTATCACCCAGCATACAGCACTTCCACTCTGCAGCAAGGGATTCTGGGAAATGACATGCAAATGAGCACACAGTGTCACTTTTTGCCTCAATAACCATTTTTAACATGGTTCCCTATAGGCTTAAGCTTGCTGCATGGTCACAGCTTTGAGCACAGCCAGGGTTAAGGTGCATACCCAGAAAACCACCCACAGACAGCTGTTTCGACCTTGATGGGTCTCATCAGTGTGGGGTTGATTTTACTGGGAATGCAAGAGAGGCTATGGGATAGGCTAAACCATAATACTGAGTTAAGTTATGGTGAGTAAAAAAAGTGACAAAAACCCTCCACAGGAAAGCAAATATGCAAATATAGCTGTGTGCTCATCTGCATGTCTTAGGCAGGTCTGCAACCCCGCCTTTCCCCATTATCACCCAGCATACAGCACTTCCACTGCAGCAAGGGATTCTGGGAAATGACAGCTGTCTGTGGGTGGTTTTCTGGGTATGCACCTTAACCCTGGCTGTGCTCAAAGCTGTGACCATGCAGCAAGCTTAAGCCTATAGGGAACCATGTTAAAAATGGTTATTGAGGCAAAAAGTGACACTGTGTGCTCATTTGCATGTCATTTCCCAGAATCCCTTGCTGCAGTGGAAGTGCTGTATGCTGGGTGATAATGGGGAAAGGCGGGGTTGCAGACCTGCCTAAGACAGGCAGATGAGCACACAGCTATATTTGCATATTTGCTTTCCTGTGGAGGGTTTTTGTCACTTTTTTTACTCACCATAACTTAACTCAGTATTATGGTTATATGTATATGTATATGTATATGTATATGTATATGTATATGTATATGTATATGTATATGTATATGTATATGTATATGTATATGTATATGTATATGTATATGTATATGTATATGTATATGTATATGTATATGTATATGTATATGTATATGTATATGTCTACTATATATTTCTCAAACAGTCATATGTGTCTATGTCTGTATGTGTCTCCCTGTGTCCCTCCCTGTGTCCCTAGCGGCAATCCCATTGGACCTGCCTCAGGCCAATGACATTGCTCCCTTGGCCCACCCGCCCCCGCACACCTCACACCACTGGCTCAGGCCAATGACATTGCTCCCTTGGCCCCACACCCGCCCCCGCACACCTCTCATTGGCCTGCGCCCAACACACCAACCCCACTGCCACACTCTCCCAGCCCTCACTGAGCTTTGGGAACCGCTTCACAGCACCTAACCCTGGAAACGCTTCACAGCTCTCACCTCTCAACCCACAAAACCCTCACCGCCTGATACCACCAAAACAACTGCGGAATCAGGTACAGACTCTTACCTATATATATATTGTTTAACGCACGCTCACCTCCACACACCGCACCATCACGGAACGCACACCACCTCTTAACAACCACCCCCCCACCAATGCACACCACCGCAGCCACTGATAATCACTTTCACCGACACACAGTCCCCCCTCCGGACCCCTTCACCTCCCTCACCGAGCGCCAACACTGCCTCCCTTCACCGAGCGCCAACACTACCTCCCTCACCGAGCGCCAACATTACCTCCCTTCAGCTCCCTCACGGCCCCACTACCACCTTCACCTCCCTCACGGCCCGCATCACAACCGCGCACGTGGAGCGCCAACACTGCCTCCCTTCAGCTCCCACACCGAGCACCAACACTGCCTCCCTTCAGCTCCCTCTCTGAGCGCCAACACTGCCTCCCTTCAGCTCCCTCACCGAGCGCCAACACTGCCTCCCTTCACCTCCCTCACCGAGCGCCAACATTACCTCCCTTCACCTCCCTCACGGAGCGCCAACACTGCCTCCCTTCACCTCCCTCACGGAGCGCCAACACTACCTCCCTTCACCTCCCTCACGGCCCAACTACCTCCCTTCACCTCCCTCACGGCCCGCATCACAACCGCGCATGTGGAGCGCCAACACTGCCTCCCTTCAGCTCCCACACCGAGCGCCAACACTGCCTCCCTTCACCTCCCTCACCGAGCGCCAACACTGCCTCAATGCAGCTCCCTCACCGAGCGCCAACACTGCCTCCCTTCACCTCCCTCACCGAGCGCCAACACTGCCTCAATGCAGCTCCCTCACCGAGCGCCAACACTGCCTACCTTCAGCTCCCTCACGGCCCCACTACCTCCCTTCACCTCCCTCACGGCCCGCATCACAACCGCGCACGTGGAGTGCCAACACTGCCTCCCTTCAGCTCCCTCACCGAGCGCCAACACTGCCTCCCTTCAGCTCCCTCACCGAGCGCCAACACTGCCTCCCTTCAGCTCCCTCACCGAGCGCCAACACTGCCTCCCTTCAGCTCCCTCACTGAGCGCCAACACTGCCTCCCTTCAGCTCCCTCACCGAGCGCCAACACTGCCTCCCTTCAGCTCCCTCACGGCCCCACTACCTCCCTTCACCTCCCTCATGGCCCGCATCACAACCGCGCACGTGGAGCGCCAACACTGCCTCCCTTAAGCTCCCTCACCGAGCGCAAAACCAACATCGGTACACAGCAAGCCCTCCTCTATACCGGACGCACCACTAAAAACACTCAAGTTACACCCCTCCCCCCCTCATACCCTCCCCCCCTCCCTCCCCTCCCCCCCTCCCCCCCCACTCATACCCTCCCCCCTCCCCCCTCATACCCTCCCCCCCTCCATCCCTCCCCCCCTCACCCCCCCTCCCTACCTGCCCTCCCCCCCCTCCAACCCCCTCCCTCCCCCATCCCCCCCCCCCCTCACCCCCCCACCCCCTCCTCCACCCCCCCCCTCTCCCCCCCCTCCACCCCCCCCCCACCCCCCTCCCTCCCCCCCTCCCTCCCTCCCCCCCTTCCTCCTCCCCCCCCTCCCCCCCCTTCCCTCCCTCCCTCCCCCCCCTCCCTCCCTCCCCCCCTTCCTCCTCCCCTCCCTCCCCCCCTTCCCCCCTCCTTCCCCCTCTCCCCCCTCCCTCCCCCCCACCTACCCTCCCCCTCCCCCCCTCCCTCCCCCCCCTCCTCCTCCCCTCCCTCCCCCCTTCCCCCCTCCTTCCCCCCCTCCCCTCCCCCCCTCCCCCCCCCTCCCCTCCCCCCCTCCCCCCCTCCCTCCCTCCCCCCCTCACCCCCCCTCCCTACCCTGCCCACCCCCCTCCCTCCCCCCCCTCACCCGCCCCACCCCATCTCCACCCCCCCTCCCCCCCTCCACCCCCCCCCCCCTCCACCCCCCCTCCACCCCCCTCCCCCCCTCCCTCCCCCCCCTCCCTCATTTCTGCAAAAACAGTCAACACACCCACACACAACACACATACAACACTCGCACACACCCACACAACAATCCAACAACACTCTACTCACACACACAACACTCCCTCACCCACACAACACTCACACACACACACAACCCTCCTGTGCTCAGACACCACACACAACTATTTAACACACCCCTACCCCCACAACACACTCAACCATGGAAACACCTCAACTTCACCATCATGCTACACACAATACACTAAATACAATGCTAATTTACACGTCTATGCACCCGCTCCCCTTGCACCTCAAACACAACAACACCCTTCCCTACAACGCAAGCACACCACAAAAACATTACATCAACACACCCCCTCCACTACCACCACACCTCACACAGCCACTCGCCTCTTCCTTCCAATAATATCAATTACGGACACAATCCTAATTGGCCCCTATCTGTCCTTTTATGCAACAATATTCATCACATACACACACAACACACACACACACACACACACAACAGCAAACACTCACACACCCCACACTCACTCAACTATCCACACCACAAACAATCACCCACACAAACATCACACACCCATCACACACTCACTCATCCACCCACACCACACAACAATCACACACTCAACCACCCACACCACACTCACAAACAACAATCACACACAACACCCATACACACACTATTCACACACACACACACACAATAAAACTATTAGAAAAACTACACCCACGCCACACGCCCTCACGCACCACACACGCAGCACAAACACACACACACACCCTCAGCCACACACGCAACACGCGCGCACACACAAAATACCTCCGCCACGCCACACGCCCTCAGCCACAACAGAAGCCCTCACACACACACCCCAATACTCCTCTGCTGATACGCCACACAAAACAATACTTCCACACACCCCTACCAAACACCCACACCACAAACACCACTACACATGGTGCACCATATTCAACACTCCTACCCTACACAACGCTTCAACACACACACACACACACAAACACAACAACACACCCTCGCCACAAAAAACACAACTCCCCTTTACCGTGCTGCCACCACCACACTACACTCAACACAATACAGATTTACAGCTCTGGGACACCTCTATCCTTGCACCTCAACACAACACACCCCCAAACTTGCACAACAACACACACCCTCCGCTACCAACACACCAACCACACAAAATCTGCTCTTAGCTCAAACAAAATATATTCCTAACACAATGCTCATTCTGCCGTTTGTGTCATTTCTTACACAAACACTGAGCACACACCCACACAACACTCAACACACACACACCCCTCCTGTGCTCATACACATTACACAACACTCAAGTCACACACACTACACGCCCTCACACACACAACACTCACTCACACACACACCCCTCCTGTGCTGATACACCA
>NC_134488.1:135703938-135748938 GCF_040206685.1 Ascaphus truei
GTCAGCAAACAGGCCTTGTGTTTATGACATATACATGGTAGGACACTTGTTTACATTATGTCAATAATATTATGAAGGCAATACTTCACTCACCTGTATGAAACTTTCACAATGATTTCAACAAGGCCTACTTACACACATAAATGGATTTTTGTTTACCACTATATTAAATATATGTATTTTATTATTTAACAGTACAGGCCTTCATGGCTCTAAATAGGCCTTGTTTGCTGTTAACTACTACTTATACACAGCTGACGCTAATAGGCACTCAACATACTCACCCAGTAATGTTAGAAACTGTCAAGGGCCTGTTTGCATATAAGGCCTTAAATGTAGACATATATATATATATACTATATATATATAAATATATATATATATATATATATATATAAATATATATATATATATATATATATATATATATATATATATATATATAAATATATATATATATATATATATAAATATATATATATATATATATATATATATATATATATATATACTAATATATAGAGAGAGAGATATATATATATATATACTAGCTGAGAGACCCGGCGTTGCCCGGGATGTAAATGCATAATAGGTAGTATTATTTATAAATTGTGAACAATAGGTGACTGTTTGTTGTAAAGGTTGGATAATAATATTGAAAAGAAAGATGGAAGAAAATGTAATACGATGTTGTATAAAAATGGTTTATTGTAACCACACCACAGTACAATGTATATTTTGGTGGCATAAGTGATGTAAAAATCTGAGTGGTGTGGTCCTGCTAGGGTGTGAGGCGGCGGGTGGCGCGTGGGTTGTGAGTGCTGTGTGCGAGTGGGGGTCCTGCTAGGGTGTGAGGCGGCGGGTGGTGCGTGGGTTGTGAGTGCTGTCTGTGAGTGGGGGTCCTGCAAGGGTGTGAGGCGGCGGCTGGCGCGTGGGTTGTGAGTGCTGTCTGTGAGTGGGGGTCCTGCTAGGGTGTGAGGCGGTGGGTCAGTGATGTCGGTGCGTAGGGGCGGGAGGCAGCAGGTGTGTGTGGCGGCAGGTATGTGTTGAGTGTGGCGGGTGTCTGTGAGTGCGTGCAGCGGCTGTGAGGCGGTGGGTGAAAGGCAGAGGCGGCCGGAGTAAGGGCGGGTGAAAGGCAGAGGCGGGGGTGGGGAGGCGGTAAGGCGGGCATGAAGGCGAAGGGCGGCGGGAAGGGGAGGAGGGGGGCAAGGGGTGGAGGAGGGGGGCAAGGGGTGGAGGAGGGGGGCAAGGGGTGGAGGAGGGGGGCAAGGGGTGGAGAGGGGGCAAGGCGTGGAGGAGGGGGGCAAGGGGTGGAGGAGGGGGGCAAGGGGTGGAGGAGGGGGCAAGGGGTGGAGGAGGGGGGAAGGGGGGGAGGGGTGAGGTGGTGGGAAGGGGGAGGAGGTGGGAAGGGGGAGGCGGAGGAAGGTGGGGGGTGGGAGGCGGGGGGTGGGAGGCGGTGGGATGGCGGGGGTGGGAGGCGGTGGGAAGGGGGGGGGGGAGGCGGTGGGAAGGGGGGGAGGCGGTGGGAAGGGGGGGAGGGAGGCGGTGGGAAGGGGGGGGGGAGGCGGTGGGAAGGGGGGCTGGGAGGCGGTGGGAAGGGGGGGGAGGCGGTGGGAAGGGGGGGAAGGGGGGAGGCAGTGGGAAGGGGGGGGGGGCGGTGGGAAGGGGGGGAAGGTGGAGGGAAGGGGGGGGGGAGGCGGTGGGAAGGGGGGGGAGGCGGTGGGAAGGGGGGGAGGCGGTGGAAGGGGGGGGGAGGCGGTGGGAAGGGGGGGAGGCAGTGGGAAGGGGGGGGAGGCGGTGGGAAGGGGGGGGGAGGCGGTGGGAAGGGGGGGGTGGAGGGGAGGTGAAGGGGGGGGTGGAGGGGAGGTGAAGGGGGGGGGGGGCGGTGGGAAGGGGGGGAAGGTGGAGGGAAGGGGGGGGGGGGGAGGCGGTGGGAAGGGGGGGAGGCGGTGGGAAGGGGGGGAGGCGGTGGGAAGGGGGGGGAGGCGGTGGGAAGGGGGGAGGCAGTGGGAAGGGGGGGGAGGCGGTGGGAAGGGGGGGGGAGGCGGTGGGAAGGGGGGGGTGGAGGGGAGGTGAAGGGGGGGTGGAGGGGAGGTGAAGGTGGGGGGGTGGAGGGGAGGTGAAGGGGGGGTGGAGGGGGAGGTGAAGGGGGGGGTGGAGGGGAGGTGAAGGTGGGGGGTGGAGGGGAGGTAAAGGGGGGGTGGAGGGGAGGTGAAGGGGGGGAGTGGAATGGAGGTGAAGGGGGGGGGTGGAGGGGAGGTGAAGGGGGGGTGGTGAAGGGGGGGGGTGGAGGGGAGGTGAAGGGGGGGTGGTAAATGGGGAGGTGAAGGGGGGTGGAAGGGAGAAGTGGAGTGAGGGGAGGTGAAAGGGGGTGAGGGGAGGTGATGGGGGGGTGAGGGGAGGTGAAGGCCGCTCACTCACCCGTCCGGCAGGTCCCACGTGGATGTGAGGCGGGACGGCAGCGTGTTGTGGCCGCTCTCCCGCTGTGTCCCGGGCGCTCGCTCGCTCCCCCGCTGACTGTAGCGGCGCCGGGGGGGGGGGGTATCGGGGAGACACTGACACGGGAGGGGGGGTGGAGGGGAGGTGAAGGCCGCTCACTCACCCATCCGGCAGGTCCCACGTGGATGTGAGGCGGGAGGCAGCGTGTTGTGGCCGCTCTCCCGCTGTGTCCCGGGCGCTCGCTCGCTCCCCCGCTGACTGTAGCGGCGCCGGGGGGGGGGGGGGTATCGGGGAGACACTGACACGGAGGGGGGGTGGAGGGGAGGTGAAGGCCGCTCACTCACCCATCCGGCAGGTCCCACGTGGATCTGAGGCGGGAGGCAGCGTGTTGTGGCCGCTCCCCGCTGTGTCCCGGGTGCCGCCATCTTGGGCACTCGGCGCCGCGAGGCAGCCTGCCTGGCCACAGGCTGTTCCCCCGCCGGGGAGGGGTGAGTTGTAGCACCGGGGAGGGGGGGGGGCATGTATATGTGTGGGGGGGAGAGGTGGGAGATATAGAAGGGGGGTCTCGCACGGCCGCTGACACTGGGTGGGGGGGGGGGCGCTGAAGGGGTAATAATAGTGTGTGTGTCCCGCTGACTGTAGCGGCGCCGGGGAGAGGGGGGGGTCGGGTGAAAGCACGGGAGACACGGGGAGAGGAGAGGTGCGCGCGGGTGCTGCTAACACTGTGAGCCCCGCTAATGTATGTAACAGTGTGTGTGTGTGTGTGTGTGTGTGTGTGTGTGTCACTGTGTGTGTGTGTCACTGTGTGTGTGTCTGTCACTGTGTGTGTGTGTCCCTGTGTCCCTGTGTGTGTGTGTGTTGTGTGTGTGTGTGTGTGTGTGTGTGTGTGTGTGTGTGTGTGTGTGTGTGTGTGTGTGTGTGTGTGTGTGTGTGTCCCTGTGTGTGTGTGTGTGTCCCTGTGTGTGTGTGTCCCCCCTGTGTGTGTGTGTCCCTGTGTTCCCTGTGTGTGTGTGTATCAATGTGTGTGTGTGTGGTGTTGTGTGTGTGTGTCTGTGTGTGTGTCCCCCCGTGTGTGTGTGTGTGTGTGTGTGTGTGTGTGTGTGTGTGTGTGTGTGTGTGTGTGTGTGTGTGTGTGTGTGTGTGTGTCCCTGTGTGTGTGTGTGTGTCCCTGTGTGTCCTTTGGCCCGTCACTCCGCCTCAGGCCAATGAGAGGTGTGCGGGGGCGGGCGGGCCAAGGGACCAATGAGATTTCCCCTAGGGACACCGGACATCCAGGCAGGCAGGCAAACTTACAGTGCTTTCACTAATATAGTATAAGATATATATTGTGACAGAGTCACTGACTCAGTAGGCTGGAATAGTGAATGGAGAGACGCTGCAGCCAGTTCACAGAGTGTTAATCTCCTCAGACAGAAGGAAGCACACCTGCAGCCTAATTAAGCAGGAGGCCTGAGAGACTGCAGGTTTAAAAGCAGGAAGTGACACACACACAGGGAGCTTGTTTTTCCACAGGAAGGTGGAGAGAACTCTCCCGGCTTGGAAGCCGTAGCAGCTGCTGCTGCTCTGGTCCCCAGTCCTGCGAGGAGCTTTGCTGCTGGGACCAGCTGGGACCCCAACCAAGGATAAAGATAAACATTGCTGCGAGGCTGGACACAGCCTGCTCCCTGGAACCGTGTTCCTGTTTGCTGTTTGGAGCTGAAACAGATAAGACTTTATTCTTATTATGCTTATTGGTTATCGTTTGTGTAGCATGTTTTGGGCATGACCAGATTAGCTGGCTGTCCTGTTAGTAAGGGCTCAAGAAGTGAGTTAGTGTCCCTAATGGGACTAGGCTTTAATTTGCAAGAAAGTAGTTTCTTAAAGGGACAGTGCACCCATACTTATTTTGGTTGTGGCTAATAAACCACTAGTGTTTAAAGTTTCCCATCGTGTCAAGCGTCTTACTGACCCCGCCACGAGGCCGTTCTGCCACAGGTGGTGTCAGAAGTGGGATGTTATGCCTCTCGGGGTCAGTAGATGAAGATGTGTTGAGACACTGAACTCAAGCGGAAGAAAAAAAAAGATTTTTGCTGAAGCATGGAAGTTACAGCTAGCAAGCGCTCAGTGTAAAATTTGCCCCATCGGGTATGAAAGGATTGCTGTGTAAAGCTAATGCCTTTTGTTGAAGCGAGTGAATTTGCAGCTAGCAAGTGCTGTATGTAAAATTTGCCCTGTCTGGTATAAAAGGAAAATGAAAATGGATTTTTGCAAAGAATTTGCCCTAAGAAGAACCCAGAAGGTTCATAGATTGTAAAGTACCTACAGCTTACGTGTGTTGTGCAAAGTCTGCCCCATCGGGTGTGAGATTTTTTTTTTTAAAACGGGGTTTTAAAATGGCCGCCGTCATGTGTCAGTTTTGCAATGTACATAACCATACAAAACAGTGTCCCTTCAGGCCATATGATGATGATGATGACGACTCATATGTGGCCCCTGGAGGAGAGCCGTACCCACAGATGAATTTAGTATGCTGGGCCTGTCATAAAGTAGGTCACATGGAAGATGTGTGCCCCAAATTTTTCAAAGACAAACAGCTGCAAAAGCAAGCAACGCCCTATGAGTGCAAGCAAGATGTGGAAGCTGATACCAGTGAGCATGTGCCCAGTACCACTGATGTCTCTGGAACTAATAAAACAAAGAGAAAGAAGAAAAAGAAAAATATTTTTCAAGTCACAGAGGAAGTGACCGAACCACTTGAGCCTGCGATATCAGGACAACAGGAGTCAGCAAGCCACCGAGATGTGCTGCAGACCGGAGTGATGGGCAGAATTGTCACAGGAACGGTGGCAAAGGAAAAGGAGGAGCAAAGGGAAGCTGAATCCTTGATCCAGGGAAAAGAGGCCTTAATTTCTGCACTCCAAACTGCCCACCGTGATTATGATGCCTTGCAGGAGCAATTGAATAGGGAGCGAGAAGCGAACGCCGAGGTAAAGAGGTGTATACTCCCAGCTATACTTGAGTATGAGGAGTTAAAGAAAACAGAGCGTTTCTTACGGAGTGAGTTGGAGGAGCTGAAGACAAGCTTGGATAAGGCCAACACCGCAATTGCTAACATGGAATCAGAGAGAACAAGTCCTGACTGGAGACTATGCTATGAGATGTCCCAGAGAGATGTGCAAAACTTCATCAAAGACTTAGAAGTTTCTCACCAAGAAGCTAGCGCGCTCAAAACAGAGCTGGAACGCCAGGAGGGCCACAGTCTAAACACAGAGCTGGGTATGTTGAAGGAAACCCATGAGAATGCCCTGAGGGATATAGAGACTGTGAAAATGGAGAATATAAACCTGAAGGAAGAGGTTTTAAACCTAACTGGTCAAGTCAGTGATGGGACTGAGAAGCTTCACCAAGCGCAGAAAGTGAAGGCGCAATTGGCGCAAGAAAAATTAGAGGTGCAGGAAGCACTGCAGAATGCAGAGAGGATGCAACGTGTCTCCCTGGAGCAGCACACACAAGCAGCGCACCTATGGCAGAGCCGGCTGCAAGAGCTACATGCAAGTCTGCAAGCGGCCAAGGAGAAGCAGCAAGTGCTACAGGAACGGCTGAGTACCCAGTATGTCCCCACAGAACAGCATGAGGAGCTGAGGGCCACGCTGTATGCCACAAGAGCATCGCTGGGGGCGGAGCTTGAAAGCCAGGTGATTCTGTGTGAGAGGGAGCGCGGAAAGGTCCAGAGACTGGAGAAAGTGCTGGAGAAGCAGAGAGGCAGCTCCATCTCATGAGTCAGTATGCCAAGGAGAAAGAAGCCTGGAAAACAGAAGCAGCGGCGATACTGGCGACAAAAACTACAGAGCTCCAAAAGATGAAGGCGGCGCTGACGCAAGCCCAGAGCAAGCACCGGGAAGAGGTGAAGTCCCTGAGAGGGGATTTGCAGGATCAAATTGAAGAGCTGCAGACGCAGATTGCTGAGCGCAAAATACAACTCTCCGAGAGGGACGAGGTGACCGTCCGTCAGGTGGCTTGCCTGACATTGCGCTATGAAATCGAGATGGCTAATACCCACAGGCTGCTGGACGACACGGCTAATGAGAGGGACCGACTGCAGCTGGAGCTGGACAAGGTCTGGGAGGAGCACAGGCAATTGCAGGTCAGAAATAGAGGAAAAGAAACAGATTTAAGCCTTGCGCTGAATCTGCTAAGAGATGTGGAGTCGCGACTCAACGCCAAAGAGGATGAACTGGCAGCGGCACTGAGTGAAAAAAGATATGCAGAAGGACAGCTTCATGACCTGAGGAAAGACCTGAAGTCTGAGCGTGCTGGCCGCAAGTTGGCGGAGAAACAAAAGCGTGACCTGGACGAGATACTCGAGGCCCTAAAGACTGAGCATGTGGCTATGTTGGACACCGCTCAGTTGGAAAATAAGATGAGAAAGACATCACAGGTTATCCAGCAACACTCCCAACGGAGTAAATTAAAGGGACAAGAAAGAAAGGCCAAAGCCTACGAGTCTGCCGACAGTAATAGAGCGGCATCATGGGGTGCACTTAGGGTTGATAAGACCCCCACCCAAATTGAAGTTATAAAGATAAATGAGGTGAAAACCAACACTAAAAATACGCTGATGGAGAAAGGTCCAGAAGCCATCACCACTGAAGCGGAGTTACTGTCTTCACAAGAGAAGGCTAACCTTCAAAGTAGCCCTCTAAGGAAGCTTTTCACTGGATCTGGTTTAAAGAAGCTTTCAGGCAAGAAGCATAAAGGAAAGAAGGAAGAAGAGACAACGGCAGAGTATGTGACAGAACAAGTACCTGTCTCATTGGAGTCTCGTGATCCTGCAGAGGTAGATGGAGGAGACAGTTCGAACTCTTCTCCTGATGAGTCTATAGAGACCTCTCCTACAGAAAATGTAATGGGAGACACAGCACAGACTGTTGAAACAGAAGGTGAAGGGGCCACTTCTGATGGAGAAAGAAAGAAGGATGGCATTACACCATGGGCCTCTTTTAAAAAAATGGTCAACCCTAAAAAGCGTGCAAAGCTGTCTTCTGAAAGTGACAAAGAAGATGAGGTTGAAAAAGCAAAGCGTGCTACCATGTCCTCTACTGGTAGTGCTGGTTCTGTTGAAAATCAAGAGGAAGCTAAAGAAAATGGTGAGGAACAAAGGCTGGAAAAGAGCCCGGAAGATAAGAAAATGGTTGACAGCTCTGTATCATGGGAAGCTTTAATCTGTGTGGGTTCTTCTAAGAAAAGGGCCAGGAAGACTTCTGATTCAGACGAAGAAGTACAAAAAACCTTTGAGGAAGGTCAAAAAACAGAGGGAGAAGCAGGACAAGCACTGGTGAGTGAATACTATGAGCTAACTGAGGTCTTGGCTCTTCTACAGGGTAAGGGAGACTCTGAGCCCAAGAGGAAGAAGGCAGAGATAGCTGATAGACAGCAGGAGGCTTGGGGACATTTGCAAAAGGGGACACAACAAAGGCGGAGCTTCAACCCTAGACTCAGGACGGCACAAGAGAAAGAGGTAGAGAAGGATCAGTGTTCAGGCCCAGATGGCCTGGTAATTACCCAAAAAAGAAAATGCCTAAATTGGAAGGCAAGAAAAAAAAAGGGGGAGGGAAGGGCCGACGTCAGACATTTTCGCCAAAAATGCTGTTGCACGGGAATGGTGCACGGGCCGCTCCACAGGACAATGTTTCGCTGGGGAGAGGGATATGTGACAGAGTCACTGACTCAGTAGGCTGGAATAGTGAATGGAGAGACGCTGCAGCCAGTTCACAGAGTGTTAATCTCCTCAGACAGAAGGAAGCACACCTGCAGCCTAATTAAGCAGGAGGCCTGAGAGACTGCAGGTTTAAAAGCAGGAAGTGACACACACACAGGGAGCTTGTTTTTCCACAGGAAGGTGGAGAGAACTCTCCCGGCTTGGAAGCCGTAGCAGCTGCTGCTGCTCTGGTCCCCAGTCCTGCGAGGAGCTTTGCTGCTGGGACCAGCTGGGACCCCAACCAAGGATAAAGATAAACATTGCTGTGAGGCTGGACACAGCCTGCTCCCCGGAACCGTGTTCCTGTTTGCTGTTTGGAGCTGAAACAGATAAGACTTTATTCTTTTTATGCTTATTGGTTATCGTTTGTGTAGCATGTTTTGGGCATGACCAGATTAGCTGGCTGTCCTGTTAGTAAGGGCTCAAGAAGTGAGTTAGTGTCCCTAACGGGACTAGGCTTTAATTTGCAAGAAAGTAGTTTCTTAAAAGGACAGTGCACCCGTACTTATTTTGGTTGTGGCTAATAAACCACTAGTGTTTAAAGTTTCCCATCGTGTCGAGCGTCTTACTGACCCCGCCGCGAGGCCGTTCTGCCACAATATATATATATATATATATATATATATATATATATATATATATATATATATATATATATATATATATAGATATATAGATATATATATATATATATATATATATATATATATATATATATATATATATATAGAGAGAGAGAGATATATATATATATAGATATATATATATATAGAGATATATATATATAGAGATATATATATATATATAGAGAGAGAGAGAGAGAGAGATATATGTCTCAAGAGAGACTAACAAACAGTGTAAGAGAGAGACAGAGATAACCAGACAGAGAAAAATAGAGAGAGAGATTTAAACATTGAGAAAGAGAGAGAGAGAAAAACAGACACAGGTGTGTCTGTGGGTCATTATAGGTCAGTGTAAGCAGTAATCTGTTCATTCTACCACTGTAGAATCTTTCACACACATTGTTATTTTAATTACAATCGAAAACTTGTTTTGCACATGTTGATTAAGCCGAAATAAAAGTTTCGTTTACAGTGAAATGACTATCTTACACAAAGAATGTGTGGCAATTATTTTCACACATTTTTGTGGGGGAAAAACAAGGCGTACAACATACAGCTTGTATTTTAACCTTGGAAGAAACCACGAAGATAACATGTACTGTAACTATTTTCACATTCAGCAGGCAAAAGTATGCGCTCAACTTACACACTCATCACTTCAACACAGCAGAAATGGCACAAGCTTCCACATTGCACAGCAATCCACGTAAATCATATAAATGTATGATTTCAGAAGCAATCGAATCAACTGATGACAAGAAAGCTAGCGTGGGCCACATCTATAACTTGATCCAAAACAAATATCCATACTACAAAGAAGCATGCCGAGAATCAAATTTTAAAACTTCTGTACGATTCACTTTATCAGCAAATGAATGTTTTGAGCGTGTCCATGATCGCCTAGATCAACGATATGGATGTTTGCAGATTGCCCCATCATTTAAAATTACCATGGTACATGGAAAATATCTTCTGTTAAATAGCATATTTTTGCCTAATAACAGTTACAGTGGAGCCGCAACGAGTGGCGCGTCAGCTGCTATACCTGCACCCTCCATTCATGAAGACCAGATGCAAGATGGACATAACAATGATATGTCTCCAAACTTATATGGCCAATACCTATGTGGATGGGAAAACAACCAAGAACTGTACGTACCTCCGGACGTCTTGTTTGAAGAAGACAGTGCAGATCCATATGAGCGCCTCATGGAGATGTGTGTGATTCAGGATTCAACGGTTGCCTCAAGCATGGATGAGACTGTTGTTCCTTTCTGGAGCGAGCAGTTGCAGCCAAACCAGTTTTGACTTCTACAAGAATGGTAAATACAATAATCGTTATGCGTTTACTCACATTCTAAATGTCTACATTTTTAATATCCACCATTTCATAGCCAAATGCGTGGATACAGCGTAACATTGCAGACAGCCTTACATGTAGCGTGCACAAAGACATTATTTCCTATTACAATATACTACATGAGAAGCATTACTACACATTGTTGACGGACTCATAAAACCTACAGTAATATCTCTTTTAAAGTATCAGTTCAACATGTTACACTAACTGTAACACACAGACCTCATTGTTTAGCATGCAACATAGTAAAAACAAAAGGGTCGGCCACATATGACGTGGGACCCTTGTCATGACCCAAGGCGTCCTTAAAAAGGTTTACGGATTCAAGCCCCGCGCCCAACCGAAGTGTGCACGTGAAAGCGTATTGGCTGTGGCCGTTGCTTATTGTTATGGTCAGTGCACTGTGTCATGCGCGCGCGTCTGTGTTTCGGTGCGTGCACAGCGCTGGCGGCCAATGTTAATTCAGTGGGAGGAGTGTTTGCGTGCATTTCACGGTGCCTTCACATGACGTCACATGTCTTTTGTTCACTCATTGGCTGATCGGCCGTTGTTTCCGTGCACACACGTCCGTTTAAAAAGTTTATATAAGTACGTGTGTAGAAGTGAATTAGTTTCGCTTCCATAGCATAACTTCCAACCATGATATGCTTACTGCTAGCAGCAACATGGCGGGACATGTATTCAACGCACAGCGTACACATTGTTTAGCGCATGCGCTAAGACTTAGTCCACACAATCGTTAAGTGCGCGCGCAACTGAAGTTGCGCACGCACATTATTATTATGTATACAGGCACCGGAAATATCATATCCGTAGTAATGCCAGCAAAGCCATTATCAAAATGACACTTCAGTATCTGTGGTTTGATCCTTGCACTTTCAACATATACGTTACTTATGCGTGAATATCCACAATCATATAGAGATGTATTACGCGTTGTCATGCACATACATATAAATGTGCCATCTTTGACCATTATGTGTTTGCTCTATTTCACAGATGTCGCGGATGAACCCATGTGCTCAATGTATGATTTCAGATGATCTACTCGTTATATTAGATGATTGTGACGACGAGCAAACAACTATTAGAATACATATGTAACAATGCTTTCAATGTTTGTTGCGCAGATTAACAATGAAGACATAATTTTATCCGGTTAGGACTATATTTAGTATGCACTTAATTAACATTATGATGTTGCTAAGCACTGAAGTTAGAACTTTTAATTTTTTGTTTTTAATTTCTACTAACATGGTATGTGTTGCTCTGTTAAATACAGTATGCAACCAACTTTCTCACTCCGCAAACACATTTGTGTACTATATTGTATAATGTCACGTGTGACAGAATGTAAATGCTACATAACAACTCCTATACATTGTATGTGAAACTATTCAATAACAATAGGGAGGTCATATAAACAGTATTTTCGTGTGAAATTTTATATTTCACCTAAGTTGTAATGCTAACCTAACATGCATGAGCTATTGAATATTACTTACACATCATGAAAAAATTGACATTAGTGTGTATATTTTATTTTGATGACTAACTATAGTTTAGTGTTTTTATTAAACGTTCAACACAGACAGAGTGAAGTGAGTCTGATGATACAATCAACATTAGTATGTGAGTTTCTATAATTTGATGTTGCAAAACATGCATGACACAAAAAGTGCTACACACACACAGTGCTGCTCAAATGTGTGCATACAGACACAAACAGTTGTCTTGAAATGTGTGCGTATGCAAATGTCCACGTAATTGACGTTTTATGTTGACATTAGTTGTCACGTATCATGATAATAATGAGTACCTTACGTGAATGAAATTAAAATTATATTAACAACATTGTCATTGGGTCGAATGAAGTATGAAAAGTTGATAATACAAAGAAATAATTTTTTTAATGGTATTCACATTTTGAAACATGTGACATGTATGTCAAATCACATGTTACATGTACGTCAAATCACCACACATGTGTGAGTTAGACATACACATGTGACAATGTTGTAATGAACATGAAGATGCATTGATACAAGAACTAATCACATACATTGGTATGTAAATGATGTAGAAAACATTGGTGTGTTTACAGGCAAACATGCATTGAGTGTTAAGATCACTCATGTGCATCCGTGGATGTTGTCCTCCATAATAAATATTTGAGCAGGGTTTATCCCCTTCTCTCCACCCACCCCTATATTACAGGAATGGAATGAGTAACGTTTGCTACATTAATTGTAATGTAATGTCCCTAATGCTTTTCAAAAACACTGCACATTAACCACCAAGTGTAGAAAAACGCACTTACACTATACTGAAACGACATATTTCTATAGTCACATTTATTTATGTCTGTTGTGTTTACACATCCTGTAACTATACCTTTATAGATGTTGCGACATCTTATGACACATGTGAGTTGAAATACATACCATGAGCAGTCATTGACGTGATTTACCTTGAAAAAGAAAACATGAATGAATATAAAACATTGCCATGACATGTTCATGAAGGTAAGCAACAAACCAAAGTGTCTATTTAGTGTTAGATATGAAACACCATGTAGATTTCGTTAAATATAATATGAAAAACACAGTGGATTACACATCAATGTGATGCACATGTCACAGTGCAAAAATAACATTTTATGTAACCATACTGCACTAACTAATGAGTATGGACATAGTAGGTGTATTGTGTATGCATAACCAAAAAGAGCATGTACATAAAATATTAATTTAGTACACATGATTTATTCACATATATACAAAAACTTTTAATTATAAGAAGGATAATAGAACGTGTGGATGAATGACATACGTGTGCCACATGCATTTGTCCAGACAGCAGAGAAGAGAAAGGTGTGAGACCCATATTCATCTGTTTCCTAAGTGAATGGTATTTGGACAAATGTATTTATCATAACAAAGAATGAATATATGTATGTAGTACTATGAACATATATGTATTTGCTTACATGAAAAAAATGTATTATGACATTCAGACGTGTCTCAACACCACTGGCTGTTTGGTCAGTGTCAGCTGGTAAATTGACGGGATGCTCCTCCTCCAAACCCTGACGTATGTCTGTTTGCACATTATTTCTGAGTGCCACATTCTGGAAAATGCAACATGCAATTATAATATCAGACACATTAGCAGGCTTATATTGAAGTGCCCAACCAGTTCTATCGAGACACCTAAATCTTGTCTTGAGAAGCCCAAATGTCCTCTCTATAATGGATCATGTAGATATATGGGCAACATTGTACCTCTCCTCTGCTTCACTTTGAGGGTTTGGCACCGGGGTCAACAGCCACGGCCTAATTCCGTATCCTGAGTCACCTATAATCCATGGTGCACACATATGAAACAATTAGTGATAACATTATAACATACAACAATTCCTAGAAAAACAAGAGTTTTGAGATAACACATCATAATATGTACTCACCAACCAGCCAACCAGGTCCAAAATAGCCTTCTTCGAAAGCATGGAAGACTGATGAGTTTCTCAGGATAGAGGAATCGTGACTGGAACCAGGGAATTTGGCTACCACATGCATAATCTTCACTGTGGCATCGCATACCACCTATATATTCAGAGAATGGTAGTGCTTACGGTTGCGGTAAGCATGCTCACTCTGACTAGGCGGGATCAAAGCAACATGGGTGCAATCAATTGCATCCAGCAGACATGGTATCCCGGCTATGGTATAAAAGCCATTCCTGACTTCCAGCCACTCTGTGTGCTCTGTAGGAAAATTAATATAATTCCTAGCGCGTCTATTGAGTGCACATAGAAACTGGGTAAAGGCCCGCGAGAATGTAGATTGCGAGACCCCGCCCACTATGCCCACTGTTGTCTGGAATGACGCGGAAGCAAGATAATGTAATGAGCACAGCATTTTAACAAGCCCAGGGACTGCACGACCTCTGGCTGTCACAAAATCTAAATCAGCCGTATCTCTTCATAAAGAGCTAAGATTGCTGCTGAACTCAAACGATAGCGACTTACAATCTCCTCCTCACTCATCCCATCTAACAGGGTTCTCTCCCTGAGATACAGAGACTGTTGATTTCCTTGGAACTGGAACTATTTCTACTGGATATCCAGGATTCCATTATTTTTGGACTCATTAGGCGCCGGTATCTCTTTTGTTTATTTGATGTTAAGCTTTGTTGAAGCATTTATTGGAAAGTATTTGTGGAATGTGTAATGCATGTACCACTTCTGAACGCAACACTCAGTCATCTAATTAGGATACAAGCATGACATTGACGTTGAAAAAGTTCATTGCAACATGTGTAATTTGAAATGTTATTGTCACATGTTCACATCAATTAATTATACTGTGCATATGCATACATTTCTGGCATCAGGATAGTTGTTCTTGATTCAGTTTGAAACGTGTAACAATGAGTAACTATTCTAGATGTGTGTATAAGTTAGCATGAAGTGCTTGTAATGCATCGTGTACAATGTAAACATGCAATGTGATTGAGTGTCCAATTGCGGACGTCATCAAAAAAGGGAGGACACAAAGTACATGTAAACATGAAAACAAAGAGCTACAT
The DNA here is from genome assembly GCF_040206685.1 of Ascaphus truei. Taxonomy (NCBI): domain Eukaryota; kingdom Metazoa; phylum Chordata; class Amphibia; order Anura; family Ascaphidae; genus Ascaphus; species Ascaphus truei. The sequence continues at coordinate 135,718,688 of NC_134488.1, forward strand.
TTATGTTTGATCATGAGTTACACATTGAAAGCATTGTGTCATGTATAGCAACATTACTATACGCTGGATGTGTTAGATGTGTGAAATATGTAACATCATATAAGTAATTGAAGCACACTTCAGTCACATTTTGGATATGATGTGACCTGCTCCTTTAAGAGTTGAGTATAGGATTTTCCCTTGACACATCATAACATGATGAGTAATGTGACACGCAAATGATGATAACATATAAAAGTACAATGTTATGCAAATAATAAACGTAAGGGGTGACACGATGAAATGAATGACCTCCACACTGTAATGCTAAGCACATTTGTATTGTGAGCAATAAGACGTAAACACTAGTATAATGTTATACGTCCCCGCTCCATTGACTCCAATGATATACAGATGATTTTTTTTTTCTAAGTGTCGTTCCGGAAACCTTACCGATCGTTCTCCCCTCCAACTTGCCAACTTTAGTTGGTGGGACCAATTGCCGATGAAATCTCCATTTTTGAGTGCCGATCAGCACCGATAAGCTGATCTGGGCTAATTGAATACAGCCGATTTAAAAAAGTGCCGATACATGCCGAAAAGGGGCTTATCGCCAGGCGCATGCCGATAAAAAAATTTCGGCAACAAAAACTGCCGATTTTGAGCACTTATCGGCGCTTACTGAATCTCAAATCCAATTTTGGCGGGAAAAGGGCGATAAAAGCCTTATCGGCGCTTACTGAATCTCAAATCCAATTTTGGCGGGAAAAGGGCGATAAAAGCCTTATCGGCGCTTACTGCATGAGGCCCTTAGTCAGAGCTTGGAATTTTGGAACACACATTGAATCACACCTCTGGGATGGTGACTAGCTGTCTTATACACTTTGGGACAGGCAGTCCCACAGTTTGTCCACCAACCACCAGCGAGGGAATTTCATCACTGACCAATTACACACTTTGTCAGGTTGTGAAAGCTGGCACCTATGGCTTCCTGCTGCCTGAGGTCTGTGAGATACGAGGGGGAGGAGGGTGAGGGGGATCCGTGGTATCGGCGGTATCGGCAGTACAGGCTGCTGCTTCTGTAATCTTTGCATGTGAGCAACGAAAGGGGGGGACAGGCTGCATCTGATTCTTCTGTAAATGTGTGTGTGTGTTTGACAGTGTGACAATGTGATAATGTGTGTGACAGTGTAGCAGTGTGTGTGTGTGACAGTGTGTGACAGTGTGTGATGTGCGTGTGTGTGTGACGTGTGTGTGACGTGCGTGTGTGTGACGTGTGGTGTGTGTGTGACGTGTGTGTGTGTGACAGATAGAGAGTGTGAGGAGGGGGAGGGGAGAGAGAAGAGGGAGAGAAGAAGAGGAGAGAGAAGGGGGGAGAGAGGAGAGGAGAGAAAAGGGGGACAGGAAAGAAGAAAGGAGAGGAGGCAGGAGGAGGGGGAGAGGACAGAGAAGGAGCGAGAGAGGAGAGAAGGAGGGAGAGAGGAGGGAGAGACATGGATTCATAGGGTTGATGTGAGATGCGGGGGGAAGGGGGGTGATGTGAGATACAGGGGGGGTGATGTTTAAAACAAAATCATTACAAAATATATACACATTCTTTATTCAAAAGTATATGTTTGTTATTATTTATTACCCCTACTGCTTTACGCGTCAATTTTGTGATTTAATCTGTCGAACATGTGTCATCCAGATAGGGGTTCCTCGAAATTTTACGAAATCCTTAAAGGGTTCCTCCAAACAAAAAGTTTGGGAATCACTGGTGTGTGTGATGTGAGATATGCGGGGGAGATGTGGCAACGGGGGGGGGGGGGGAGAGGGAGAGCTGTGCCAGATAGCGGGGGGAGATGTACCAGCAGGGGGAGGGGGAGAAATGTGGCACCAGCGAGGGGAGATGTACCAACGGGGGGGGAGGGCGGGCGGGCGGGGCAGGGAGATGTGCCGGCAGCGAGGGGACATGCCACAGCAGCGAGGTGACATGCCACAAAAGAGAGAGGGGGTGGGGACATGTTCCAGCAGTGGGGGGAGACACACACAGATAGGCACACACACACCTATACAGACAGACAGACACACACACACACACACACACACACAGAGACAAATCTCACCCCGCACTACATCCAGCAGATGGGGAGGGGGGTCCCGTGGAGATGTTCAGGCAGCAGGGTGGGGGGAGGGCGAAGCCTGGTACAAAAGCAAGTTCTTTAATAAAATATACTATGTCCTGTCTATGTGTGGTAAAATACTGTATATAAGTCTTTGTTCTGGTGTCAGGGATGGAGTGAGGGTATAATTCACCTACCCTCACTAGCCTCATTCTTGGCACACATTAGAAAAATAACTTTTAAACACTGCAAACATGCTCAGCTTTATCACATAGCTGGACAGGGTACCTGGGCATAAATTTGGGTACCTCTGCTATACTGGGGAACCCCTGCTATACTAAGGACTCCGTGTATACCTGCAGATATCTTTTAACCTCTTCATACCCATTTACCTTGTCTAGACGATGCTGCAGCAGGGATCTTGGCGGTGAGTTGCAAGAACGCTTTTTATGGTAGGGTTTTGACCGGATCACTGCCCTTCAATGTAGCCGGGAATCTAACCTGAATCCGGGGTACATTTTTGGGGTCTCCAGTAACTTTTTGGAACCCCGCTAAATTGACGCAATCTGAAAGAAGCTTCTCCGTCAAACCTACCCTGAAACTCAAAACCTAGAAATCTCCCGGTCCCAGCATCCCAGGAAAGGCAAAACACACAAAATCTTTAATGTCACATAATTTGCACACAGTCACAGTAAAGCATTTAAGACATCTGGGTCCAAGAGCTGACACTCTAGGACCCCAACACACGGATCAGGGGTAACCAAGTGGGGGTAACCAAGTGGGCTTGACCTTTATTGATGAGCCTGGTTAACCCCTTCACCATCACAGTCTCACATTCTGTCACGATGAGAGGGGGCTGTGTTACATAAAAGGGGCATTGTCTTTCATAAAATGTATTTATATTTATATTCTCTCATAGTATAGCCCAGGGGTCCTCAACTCCGGTCCACATGTCCCACCCCCAACAGGTCAGGTTTTCTAGATATCCCTGATTCAGCACAGGTGACTCAATCAGTCCCTACTTCAGAAGAGTTGGCTCAATCAGTGCTTGCGTCAGCACAGGTGGCTCAATCACTAGCTCTGTCTTTAACTGAGCCTGTGATTGAGCCACCTGTGCTGCTGAAGCAGGGATATCCTGAAAACCTGACCTGTTGGGGGGGGATTGAGGATTGGAGTTGAGACCCCCTGGTCACCAGTGGGATTCAGCCAGTTTGCACTGGTTCGTGCGAACCTGTACCTAAATTTTCCTCAGTTCGCAGGACCGGTGAAAAGGGAGAGAGCAGGGCTTCTGCTAAGGGGCTGAGCAGCTTTCTCCGTCCTGATTAGCTGCTGCTGTGTAATGCAGCCAATCAGAAAGAGGTGGCAGGAGCCTGGGGGTGGGGCCAAAGAGCAGAGAAAAAGTGTGCAGCAGAGATAGGGGAGGATGTGTCCTGCATGCGTGTCCTGCGTGCGTGTCCTGCGTGCGTGTCCTGCGTGTGTGTCCTGCCTGCCTGTGTGCTGTGTGTCTCCTGCCTGTGTCCTGTTGCACTTATTTGCACTGATTCCCCATGGTCTCTCTGCTCCCCCCCCTGGTCTCTCTGCTCCCTCCCCCCTATCTGTCACCCCTGTGAGATGTGAGGGGATCAGGAAGAGATGTGAGGGGGGTCTGGGAGAGATGTGAGGGGGGTCAGGGAGAGATGTGAGGAGGGGCTGGGAGAGATGTGAAGAGGGGGCTGAGAGAGATGTCAGGGGGCTGGGGGAGATGTGAGGGGGCTATGTGAGATATGTCTGGGTGAGACATGGGGGGAGGTTGGGAGAGATGTGAGGGGGGCTGGGGGAGATGTGAGGGGGGGTGGGAGAGATGTGAGGGGGCTGGGGGAGATGTGGGGGGGCTGTGTTCTGTGTGTGTCCTGCCTGCCTGTGTCTGCATCCTGTGCAGTTTGTTTGCATGTGTCCATTTGTATTTGCACTGGTTGCAAGTTGTACTTATTTGCACTGGTTCCCCCTGTTCTCTCTAACAACCCGCCCTGGTGTCTCTTCCCCCCTGGTCTCTCTCTCCCTCCCTGGTCTCTCTCTTCCCCCCGTCTCTCTCTTTCTCTCTCCCTTGTCTCTCTCTCACCCTGTATCTCTCTCTCTCTCTCTCCCCCGTCTCTCTCTCCCCCATCTCTCTCTCTCCCCCGTCTCTCTCTGTCCCCATCTCTCTCTCCACCCATCTCTCTCTCCCCCTGTCTCTGTCTCTCCTCGTCTCTCTCCCCCGTCTCTCTCTCTTCCCCATCTCTCTCTCTTCCCCGTCTCTCTCTCTTCCCCCGTCTCTCTCTCTCCCCCATCTCTCTCTCTCTCTCCCCCCATCTCTCTCTCTCTCTCCCGTCTCTCTCTCTCCCCCGTCTCTCTCTCTCTCCCCGTCTCTCTCTCTCTCCCCGTCTCTCTCTCTCCCCCCGTCTCTCTCTCTCCCGCCTTCTCTCTCTCCCCATCTGTCTCTCTCTCCCCCCGTCTCTCTCTCTCCCCCGTTTCTCTCTCTCTCCCCGTCTCTCTCTCTCCCTCCGTCTCTCTCTCTCCCCCCGTCTCTCTCTCTCCTCCCATCTCCCTCCCCTCATCTCTCTCTCCCTCCCCTCATCTCTCTCTCCCTCTCCTCATCTCTCTCTCCCCCCTCATCTCTCTCTCCCCCCAATCTCTCTCTCCCCCCATCTCTCTTTCCCCCATCTCTCTTCCCCCCCCCCCCCCCCAACTCCATGAGAGAGAACCTGTTGCTAAAAATTTTAAATCCCACCACTGCCCCTGGTATAGTAGATTAGCTACAGATAAATAGATTATACAGAATAAAATCAATGTATTTCCAGCCACTTATTGAATATTGCCTGTGCAGATATGTTGATCTTGGAGGCTGCAAATGTCTTACTCATAAACAGACCCCTTAGAGATACCAAGTAAAAGGTTTTCATACTGTATGAATTCGGATTCCTTTTTTACCCCATCGCCCTCACCTGTCACCTGTTTTACCTTTGACTTTCTCATTACCTGTTAGTGACCCAGGAGATAACCGTTAAGAATGGGCTGACATGTGAATCCTGTTTCTCTCCAAACACAACTCGGTGTTTAGTCAATAAGACCATGCAGTGCGCTGGGAATGAAACTCGCTGCATCCGATATACGGAAACCGTGACGCAAGGTAACTCTGCCTTTAATCTCTTTATACAGCAGCATTACGGTGTGCGCTGGTCAGGGCGCTGTGGTGTGTAGCACTGTACTGTCATTAAACAGTGTGGACATCTTACTAAGTTACTGTGTTACTAAGTTACTATGTTACTAAGTTACTATGTTACTAAGTTACTATTACTAAGTTATACTATGCTGTAAGTACCTTATGTCCGTTCCAATGAATACACTATAAGTTGTCTTGCGGCGCTGCACTGTATTAAAATCGATGCTACTTCAGCCGTGGTGCCGTTCCTGGAGGGCTGAGACTGACAGCACTGTAGCTAAGTATCATGTGGCTACTTTTTTGAGTGTTTATGTTGCAACTTGAGTGCTATATGCACTACATGTGTTAATTGTATCACTAGAAATAGGTTTCCCCGAGTACAACTTGCCAGCGATGTTAGAGCTGGGCTGTTACTAGTAACGGCGTTCATATGTTAGGTTAGCAACAGGGACTTCCCATTGATTCACTCTTATGTACACTGGCGACACACACTTTATTGCAGTGTGTCCAGTACCGCAAGCCGGGAGATTTCCCGGCTTGCAAGTGGCAGTCCCTCGGCGTGCCGCGCGTCTCCGATGCGCGGTCACGCGTCATCGGGTGCCTGCGCCCCCTGCACGCACGTCCAGTGCTCCCCGAGGGAGCCCTGGTGTCCCGCGATGTGGGGGACGGCGGCAGGGGGTTCCGGGGGACCCGGCGGACCCGGAGAGAAGAGGGGGAAGCCGCGATCGGCGGGCCTCTCCTCCGCTGCTTCGGCGCGCGCCCGGCACCCTCCGGCGCGCGCCAGGTAACTGCTGCGGCCGAGAACGGGCAAATGCTCGAATAAACTCGGCCGCAGCAGTATGTGTTAGTGTGCTGCGGTCTGCTGCTTGCCTTCTGTGAATACACACATGGTTACAAGATTGGGTTAAGAAGTCAGATGAATTGTGTAATCTGACATGTATAGTATACTGGTCTCAGCGTTCCAGATTTATTAGATCGTCTGGGTAAAACTTCACTAATTTATGGCTGTCTATATTAATCATAGCCTTGGAGTATATTGATTTACTTACCTTGTGACCAATCAGTTAGCACCACGTGGGATTTTTAATTGTAATTTTATTTTTGTCACTTTTATCACTTATGGTTTCTCACATTATATCATCACTGTATAAAATATAAATATAATATTAATGTGGTGTGCACCACAAATGTACTTTCTGTGGGTGACTTTGTGACTTTGTCACACTCTCATTCAATTGTTAATACTATTAACTTCAAGTACATAGGCAGCACCCATTTGTGTCATAACTATGACACGTGTGAATCAAATATATTATTGATTAAGTGAGCGGTGTGGTTCCTCTCTTGTGTTGTATAGTTATTTTCCATCCTGATCCTCCTTAACATAATTTTAGTGCCACAATTAACATGCAGCAGAATATATATGTAGTACATAGGAGATACGTGTTGTGGCTACATGTGTTATGGTGTGGCATACCTGTGAGGGTTCAGGAGAGCTGAGTTGTCTGCAATGGGGAGGAGACCAGGACAGGCTTTTGATGTCATCTTAGGTTCGTGCTCTGGTGTTCAGCGCCTCCAGCTTCATTAGGCTCTAGGAATCCCAGAGGCAGTCCCATCTGAAGCACATATCCTACACCCAGGCACACTGACTCAAATCCAGGCAGGTGTAAAAGTAACACAGGGTTCTTTATTTGTTGCAATCACTGCAGATCTTTCCATACATACAGTGGTGCATAGGTCTCAGAGGATCCAGGCCTCTGAATGATGCTTGCTCTTGAGTCTGGAGCCTTAAGATCTTCCAGGCCAGTCAGCTATGAGGCCTGACTGGCCTCTCCCACTCCCAGCTGGAAGGATGGGAACAGACTCACTAAATTTGGCACTGCCTCTCTAAGGAACCAGAAGGGGAGGGCTCAAGGTCTGTACCTATATCTGATACACAGGCCATGAGTCACCACCACACTTCAGTCACTCAGAGAGGAGCATGAGGGGGGTCAAAAGCCCACAGGATGACCTGTCACAGCCTAGACTGCGTAGGGCTTATGTGACAGGGGGGAAAGACAGGCAGAGTAGACTAACTATGTTACACTCTCCCCTGGGTAGAATTTCAATGTCCTCACGGGAACCAAATTTACTGCACCATCTGTCAGTCTGGAACCTGCAAGGTAATAACTCATTATTCATGGTTACCCAAATACAGGTACAATCAAAAATAGTACCCATCACTCACTGACCACAGTGATGATATACTAACTCCTTGAACATAAGAGTATGGGATGACTACTTATAGTACTTGGGTTCAGGTTTCTTGATTGCCCGTCCCTCAAGATTCTTAACCCAAACGTACAGTAATATAGTTTGGGTTCACCAGTGTCCTGGCAAACCTCCACCATGTCTTTAAAGATTCCAATCCCAGTGACCCACTCTCTCATCACCGCACAGATTATGGGTTCTTTGTAACTGGTCTTGGACTGTAGATATTCAGTAACAGCCAACCTCAACCAATCTTGCCGGTGGTCTTCTACTGTATCTCTTGCATGATAGGCTATGAGACATAGGGGGAATTATAACCGCGTGATATACGATACCGGTTCCTTATGGCCCTGTCTGCCCTATGCAGACAGACTATTTTCCTGCCTGCTACCTGACCAGGCAATACCCAATACTCAGGGTCATTAGGGTCCACCTCCTGGTATAGTATGGAGGGGCCCTTAGGTACTCTTACTCCGAGGTTGATCTCTTCATGTCTCCTACATGTGCCTCAGCCTGAGCCTCAGGAGATAATTGGCCTTCCTCCCACCAATGATCAACTATTGGACAATTGATTAACACAAACCTGGTCTTCTTCAAATCAGATGTACATATCCACAAAACATGGGATCCCACCACTTAAGGGATTCCCTGGCCAAAAGTTCAGACGTGGATCTACTAGACCTGGTAAAGTGTGGAGAGGAGATATCGGACAGGTTAGACCTTGTAGAGGCTCTAGATATGTTAGTGTAAGGAATCTACACCTCAGTTTACTGCTTACCTTGCCTCACAGACCTGTGCAGTCCTGGAACACTCCCTCTGGTATCTACTGCAGCTGTGCAACCTATCACTGCAACCTAGCCTTGTATTCACTCACTGGAACAGTGCCTTCACACCCCCCTCCGGGGATTGGCCCGCTGGCCTTTAAGTACTGCATCCCCACAATCCTCCCCGGCCGAGCATAGTCTTCCTGGATGTCACAAGTGTTCTGCAATAAGCCCTTGGCTTGTCTGTGTATGTATTAACCTCTCTAGTTGTTATTCCCTAGTTCCTGAGGCCTGCTGCTAGTCTTCATGCAGGGGCCTGTATTTCCTGATTATCCTGTGTATCCTGAGACCGGCTGCTAGTGTCACGTAGCGGTCTGTTCCTTTCTCCTGTGCTGAAGCGGAGTACTCTCCTTGTTGACTTCAGCTCCCTGTTTCCTGAGACCGGCTGCTAGCCTCACGCAGCGGTCAGTTCCTGTCTCCTGTGCTGAAGCGGAGCTTTCCCCAGTGTTGCCTTCAGCTCACTGGTTCCTGGGGCCTGCTGCTCATTCTCTACTGCAGAGGCCGTGTCCTGGTTCCTGCGCTGAAGCGGAGGATTCTCCAGCCCGCTCAGGACTCTTGCGCTGAAGCACTGATCTACCACTGCTGCCTGACGGTGTGCCCACTCCGGTCTACCTATCACTTCCTGAGACCAACACCATGGGCCATGGTCGCCCCATGCGCAGAGTCCACTCTCGCGCTCCTAAGCTGAAGCGGGGAACTCCTGACTACCTGTTGCCGAACTCCTGCTTGAACAATATTTACCCTGATGTCTCCAGTCCTGACCCTGGCTTGTCCACTGACGATGCTGCCTTCTCCAGTCCTGACCCTGCTACGTACGACTACGAACTGCGCAATCTGGATCAGCCTGCGCGGTCTAAGGTCGGTGCTTTTACAACCCCACCTCAGCCCCGCGGTCCGGTCCCGGTTTGTGGTGAGCACAACCGTGACAGTTAGATGGCTGGGATGAGGATGGAGATGACCCTCTAAATGACTGAAACGATCCTCTCGATCCTGACCTACTCACACGACTGGAGGTTAGTATATCTGCCTCTGATTCCTCTGAACTACCACACACAAAGGACCACTCATGTGAATTGTTAGACAACCCAGAGGACATTTCATCACTTGCAAACGGGGTGAGAGCAGGGTCAATATACTTCACTTTCTGTGGACCAGGGAGTATGTTATTGACCTGGGCATGGGCAAAAGGGGTTGGAGCAATATCCACAATGTCCTGCACAGGGGTGACATGGGGTGCTAGGGCCGGTGGCCGGGGCATAGCAGAGTCCATGACCTGTCCATGTATTCAAGGCTTTCATTTGCCCCGGGGAGTTGACACCAGTAGGGATTCAGAGGCACAGTGACCCCTTCCCATACCTGAAGCCACGTAGAAGGAAGCACTTGGAGAGAGCAGACTCACACTCACGGCTGCTGACTCTGGCGGTAGCGCAGCCGGCTCTGTATATTCGGCGGACCCCATCTTGGTGACGTCATCTGCCATCAACAGTCTCACGAGACCACTGGGCAGGCTCAAGTGCGACGGCGGCGATGACATCACATCCGGTTGAACCGGAAGTTCTTCACCCCGCAGCGCACCAGGCAATGCCGCACCCAGCGCCTCCTCCAGGTAGGTGCAACGGGACCCGGCAAAGCGGAAGTAGCGGGAACCTCACCAGACTGCACGTAGGCGACATACCCGGATCCCTCCGCAAGCAGGTTTGGAACAGCGCTGACATCACCCGGGATCGCGGAGCTCTTCTGGTGTACCGGAACCTCCGCAGAGTCTCAGATGGACGCATCTGGACTGGAGCTTCGCTGGACATGGTAGGTGATAGATGGGCTCTTCTCCTCAGGTTCCACCCGGCCGATGTCATCAGGGGCAGCAACGGATGAGGACACATCCGCCGGGGCGAATCAGTCACCCTGGCGACCATACTTATGGAGCTCCCTTGTGGTAGGCACGGATTTCAGTCCTGGGACCGACGGTACTTGGGCGCACGGGCCCGCAGCAAACACAATGGTGGTAGATCCCGCGGTGGATAAGTCCTGGCAGGCAGCGGGTGTTGGCACCGGACCACTTGGGAATCCAGGCGCGACGATAAAGGCACACGGGCCCGCGTTGTCTGCAGCAGGAATGTTAGTTGGAGCTGCACCGGTTGGTGAGGAGGCTTTATAATGCAGCACAAGCGTCTCCTTGGGCCCAGGGCTTGCAGGCCTTAGGCTGAGTCCATAGAGACTTCAGCCGTGCGGAAGCGCGCGGAAGCTGAGGGAAAGCGGGTGCTTTCCCTTGCCTCAGTTCACGTGCCGTCGGGGGGCGGGTCAGTGACGTCACGGAGCTGGTTCGCCCTTATTAGGTGAACCGCTCACGTGACCGTCCCTGCACTCCCGTGAGCGCTTAACCAAAAAAAAGTTGTCGCCTAAGCGCTGACCATGCCCGCGGCCTTCAATAGTAGGTGCCACTGTTTAGACACCGCGCTTCGAGGCCTATGCCTCTGGGTAGGCGACAGTGCGGGCAGATGCACTGCAGATTAGTCTGGCCACCCAGCGGCATGACTAAATAGCCGCCAGGTAGTCCATAATAGGTGACTTCCAGGTAATCTGAATCCTGGTAGGACGCCATTGAGGTAGCTTTGAACTGTAGTTCCTAACGCTTGCTCAGCTCCAAACAGAATGACTTACGAGTGGAACTTGAGGACACCTCCCAACTCCAAGGCAGGCTCTGATTGGCTGAACAATCTTTTACTCCTCCCCTGGGTGTAATTACAGGCAGTGCTGTTTGGGTTAAAGGATACGTGACTCCCGAGGAACCAATCGCTTACGTGGGCGGCACCAACATTTGGCGCCAGGAGGATGCAACCTGGTGTTGCACAAATTTGCATTTCAGCTTTTGCACACCATGCAGTCCCGTTTTCTTGGCGGGAGCGCCATTTTGGAACAGATAGAACATGCAACCACGCGGTGGCCAATATTTTAGAACACTCCTTACTGCAGCCTTAGAGTTTAGCATCCACAGCACAGTCCTAAACACACTTCTTAAGGTACACAAGTTCCCTGGTACTCTCCATCAGGAGCCTGTTCCTTTTTCTTTATCCCATTTTGCCCTCAGAAGGCCAGGAGTCTGCCAGGTGCACAAGTCCCTACATTCATTGCAATAGCGTGTCCCATAATAGCAGAAGTAAAAGTGGGGTTCCCACTTCCAGGATAAATTTCCTACTGGAAGCTCCTAGAGATAACTGATCCTGGGGCGACTCCCTCACAGCACAGTACGTCATGCTATTTTGAGCCAGGTGTGTCCTAGGTCCTGCATCGTGCATTATCCTGTCCCCAAATTCCAACCTTTCAAAGGAGGATTTCGATAGAGTTACAGTTCTACCGGAAACATCCCATCGGGGGGTCACCTCTGTATTGAGTAGAACATGTGGGGGTCACGCTCCCATAGAGATTGATCCTGGTGCGACTCCCCCACAGCACAGTATGTCATTCTTTTTTCTTAGAACTGGGTCACCAGGTTCTGCTTCTTGCATAATCCTGGCCCCAACTTTTCACAGGAAGATCTTTAAGGTATCCCCCTCCCTGGTGTCGCTTCAGGGATAAAAGTACTCCTTCTGGGATAAGATATGGGTGCCTAAGGGTCGCTGGTGTAGCATCAGGTGCACTGGTCCCTCTCTGCACCATTTCCCTATGCTGCTTTTACTGCTGCATCAACAAAGTCCCTTTTAAACACTGCTGCATTGCTGCAAAGTCCTGAAAGCCTGTCCTGATCTCAGCAGCGCCTCCATTTGTAGCACATGTACCCCACCCTCTTGGAGATACGTGTTGCGACTACAGGTGTTGTGGTGTGGCATACCTGTGAAGGTTCAGGAGAGCTGAGTTGTCTGCGATGGGGTGGAGACTGGGACAGGCTTTTGATGTCATCTTCGGTTCGTTCTCTGGTGTTCAGCGCCTCTAGCTTCATTAGGCTCTAGGAATCCCAGAGGCAGCCCCATCTGAAGCACATATCCTACACCCAGGCCCACTGACTCAAATCCAGGCAGGTGTAAAAGTAACACAGGGTTCTTTATTTGTTGCAGTCACTGCAGATCTTTCCATACAGTAGAGGCAACGATTATTCTAACATTTGCTGTAAACTAGCTGGGTTACATTCTGGGTATGTGCTGGGTATGTTCTGGGCTAGTTTGAGGCACGTTTAAGGCATTTCTGCATTGACTAACGACCCATAGGATTAACACAGCAGGGATCCCTGGCAGTCTAATTCAGTTTGAATGGGACTGCCAGGGACCCCCGCTGTTAATCTGATAGGCCATTAATCAATGCAGAAATGCTGGGGCTAGTTTAAGGAAAGTTTTTAAGGCATGTATTCAGAATGTACCTGGGTGTACCTGGGTCTTTTGGGGAATTGCCACTGGTTTTTGTTAGAATTATCGCTGCCTCTACTGTACATACAGTGGTGCATAGGTCTCAGAGGATCCAGGCCTCTGGATGATGTGAGCTCTTGAGTCTGGAGCCTTAAGATCTTCCAGGCCAGTCAGCCATGAGGCCTGACTGGTCTCTCCCACTCCCAGCAGGGAGGAGAGGGTACTCTTTCCCACTCCTTAGGAAGGAGAGGAACAGACGCACTAAATTTGGCACTGCTTCTCTGAGGAACAAGAAGGGGAGGGCTCAAGGTCTGTAGCTATACCTGATAGGCTATACACAGGCCATGAGTCACCACCACACTTCTGTTACTTAGAGAGTTGCATGAGTGGGGTCAAAAGTCAACAGGATGACCTGTCACAGCCTAGACTGCTTTGGGCTTATGTGACAGGGGAGAAAGACAGGCAGAGTAGACTAACTATGTTAATATTAATATATATATATATATATATATATATATATATATATATATATATATATATATATATATATATATATATATATATACACAGAAGAAAAAGGAACCTCTAAAGTAGCACTCAGACAATAATTTGCAAAAATAAAAAGGGTACTTTAATTAAATCCAAAAGATAACAGAAATACAAACAACTGACTGATGAGCCTGCCTGTCTAAAAAATAAATTTGGTGGACACAGAAAATTAATCAAAAACACAGTATAATAAACCCAGAAAAAATAAAACTAGAAAATCAATGCCCTAAGAAAAACCTTGCTCACTGAGGGAAAGGATTGTTTCCCGCAGTGCAGCAGTACAGACCGGCCGGTCACAAAAGATGTTAATGGCTAATAGACATAGAGAATCAAAAGAAAGAAAAAAAAAAAAATTTCAGGCTGAGAAAATATACACAGAAAAAAGTATATGTGCTGTACTGATAGCAGTGAGGGTGTCAGATACACGGGGGTAAGCCTAATACAATTATATAATACTATAACAAGGAATATATGTCAAATAGTACATTTAGTGACCCAAATACACAAATATAAACAGATGGGAAAAACAAAGGGAGAGATGAATGAACAAAGATACTCAGCTCCTTGAGAATGAAACACTGCAGTCATCAATCAGCACAGCACAGTCCACAAATAAAGTCCAGAATATTGGACAATGTCGATAGTCCCAAATAAGACTGAAGGCAGGCAGGGTCAGCAACAGCAAAAATTAAAATTAGCCCACTAACGCGTTTCGCCCACAAAGGCTTCCTCACGAGTGGTACTAAGGCTATGTGACAGGAGCATTTAAATAGCTAGCAGATAGTCAAGAGATTCGCGCCAAAAAAACATATTGAACAGGTGTTTTAGATTCCCTATGTGATTAGGGCTAAACATGGAGTCTCTGTAAGGTCCACAGCCGTGTGTAATCCCGCGAGATTTGGATATTACACACCACACATGTGCATTGGCAGGTTAAAGATCAAGTCCGCCATCTTGGTTGTGGTTTTTGCCTATTTTGCCCTTAGTGACGACACACTCTTATTCAGATCGCATGAGAAGTTTCCCATGCTTCTCGCACATGCTCAGTAGGATTTGCGGGCTGCGGTCGCCATCTTTGAATAGGCAAATTGCCCTCAAATGGGTTCTGATCATAATCGATCAGTTTTTACAGAGAAAGTTCCTCACACATGGGCAAATAGTAGTAGAGATGCCCATAGACATATAATATTCCACAGCAGTCCATGGATTCTATTTGTAAAAGTAGAGATAGTATCTTTAATCACATTTTTGGTCCATTAAATCCCATCATGGTAATCACCCAATGAGACGGTTTTAGGTACATATGCAAGGCGAATTTCATCCTGGAGAATATCCCCTGTAGCCGAAGAATATTTTTTGTAGGTAAATTCCTATACATGGAAGGAGAGTAGTGCCATATTGAGACAGTGGTTTTGGCATTCCCAGCAGGAACAGGATATAACCAGCAAGAATATTAGATATAACTTGATCTATGATAATAGAGGAAAGAAGACAAGGATTAAAACAAATCTTCCAAAGCATCTCAAAACCCAATTCGACAAAATCAGTAACACTGCATATGGGAAACAATAAAGCAACAGATGAATAAAAAAAAAAAAAAAAAAAAAAAAAAATGAATAAAAATAAATCTGCATAATTAACTAAAAAGAGGTCTGTATAAAGGGAAAACTGTCAAAACTGTTAATAATTTACTGATAAAAAACAATCAAAACCTAATTCCCATAAACCTAAGACCCCCATAAAAAAAAAAAAAAAGAAAAAAAAAAAAATATAAAAGAAAATATTCAGATATAAATTGTTACTTCATTGTTTCCATGCAGACTCTGCAGTATCACCTATAATGGAAAAACAAAATAGTATTTAAACATACATTTAAAGCAGAAACATTTGATAATGAAGAGATGTCAGATTATATCATAGGAACATAGAAAAACCCAGATAGTCATTAAGACCACCAGGGATCATTGAACCTAGTGTGACAATCCACCTGCATTCGTGTTGTAGGAGTGTTTTCTCGAAATCTCCCCCCAGCGTATCCCCAGGGAGACACGCTCTATGGCAAATGCAGAAAGAAGTGAATTGTCCGCTTCATGTTCCTGCAAAAAATGTTTAGCCACCATGGTGATTTTTTTGAAAGATTCTAAGTCCCTCTTCGCATTTTTAATATTTCTACTATGCTCCATTATTCTAAAGCGTACTTCCCTTGTTGTCATACCAACATATATTTTGTTACAGGGACACATTAAGCAGTAGATAACTCCTTTTGATCTACAATTAAGAAATTGTTTGATGGTGAATTCATTAATGCCTTTACTATCCTTAAAAGTGGATGTTGGTTTTGTAAACTTACAGGCTGGACAGCCACCACATTTAAAAAAAACCTTTTTGTCAAAAGTAGACAAAAATGTTGTTGTACTGGGTATGGTGTAGTGGCTGTGGACCAATTTATCTCTTAAATTTGGTGCTCTTCTGCTAGTAAGTTCCACTTTTGGACCCAATTTGTGTTTTAGATCAGGGTCGATCATCAGAATAGACCAATGTTTTTGAAGGATTTCCCGCACTTTATTCCACTGTTGATTGTATGTGCCTATAAATCTTATTTTATTGGAATCCTGTTGTTTTAATTTGGGTTTCAAAAGGGATACCTGGCTCATACATTTGCTGCGTTCATATGTTAAACTTAGATAATATATATATATATATATATATATATATATATATATATATATATATATATATATATATATATATTGTTAAGTTATGGTGGGTAAAAGAAAGTGACAAAAACCCTCCACAGCAAAGCATATAGCAAATGAAAATATTCCTGTATGCTCATTTGCTCACTTTTTTTACTCACCATAACTTAACTAAGTATGGTAAACCCCATCCTCATTGCTTCATTGCATAGTCAGTTAACCAGCACCACACTGATGAGATCCATTAAGGTCGAAACGGCTGTCTGTGGGTGGGTCTTCTAGCTATGCATCTTAACCCTGGCTGTGCTTAAAGCTGTGACCATGCAGCAAGCTTAAGCCTATAGGGACCCATGTTAAAAATGGTTTTGAAGCAAAAGGTGACACTGTGGGCCCATTTGCATGTCATTTCCCAGAATCCCTTGCTGCAGTGGCAGTGCTGTGTGCTGGGAGATAATGGTGAAAGGCAGGGTTGCAAACCTGTCTAAGACATGCAAATGAGCATACAGGAATATTTCCTTTTGCTATATATATATATATATATATATATATATATATAAATAAAGCCCTGGTACCAGTGCAGACAGTTTTAGGGCTAATCTGGGATTTCCCCTGCAGTAAGCAGCTTCTTTGAGTAGCAGGAGAGGGGGGGAGGCTAAGGTCTGTGTAATGCCCAATCAGGGGCTCAGACTTTGGACTCTCTCCCGGGACACAAAAGGGGCTGCACAGCCAAATTTAGTGAGTGCTGGAAGTGTGGAGTCAGGGCTCTGACCACCTTCCATCCCCTCCCTTAGGGGAGTGGGACTACTACCTCCTACTCCACCAGGGAATAGGGGATGAGCAAGGATAGACTCTTGGGCTTCGAGCCTAAGGGTTGATTCCAAGGACCATCCAGAGGAGGGAAAATAAGTGTACCATTGTGATGGTGAGGGGGTAACCAGGCTCCCTAATAAAGGTTAAGCCCATTCAGTTACCTCTAATCCATGTTTTGGAGTTCGGGAGTGTCAGCTCTGGAGCCCAGTGATTGTACATGCATTCTGTAAAATTAGGCGACAATAAAGAATGTATGTGTTCTTACCTTTTCCAGATGTGCCAGCGCGCAGAGACTGCTGGGCTATGAGTTTCAAGGGGGGTTTTGCGGAGAAAGTGTTGTCAGAATGTGGATAGGGGTAGGTTGTCGGGGTCCAGAGTTGCTGGATACCCCAAAAATGTACCCGGGAATCAGGCACATATTGACACATTGTCCAGGCAAAATCTCCCCTTGAAAATGCTTGTTAAGGGGGGTACCTAGTTAATGCTCAGGCCACCCACACCCCAGAATAGGGGTTCTGCGGGTGCTCCAACCATAGATAAGTTTGTGTGGAGTTTTAAAAGGCTAAGTTTAGTTTATAGTGTGTGGGGAATATGGCTAGTAAGGAATAAAGTGCAGCTCCTTATTCTATTCCCCATAACCAGATGTCTTAGGAAAGTTAAAATATATATTTTATTAAACAGTGTGTTTAAAGTATATACAGTATATGCTTGTGCACGGTGTAATGAGCTGGGTTTTTCCGGACCGATATTCTGAGTGAGTCACTGGTCTACCAGCTTGGTGCCAGTGGGTCTACCCAGACATCGGACATGAAAGCCTCAGAGGATGCCAGAGGTGTTAAGAACATTTGGGCAGGAGGTTTGGGCTGAGTACCCATGTCCTGGGATGAATAGAAGTCCCCATTTGCCCTACCAGACTGTGAGAACCTAAACCAGAGGGTGGCTTCTGCATGCCAAGTGGCAGTGGTGGCAAGCTTGTGCATGCCCTTGGCTGATTCAGAAAATCCGCTTGCCCAGCTTCAGGAGACTGGCATCGCTCTGATTGGCTGGTAGGAATGTTCCCACACAGGGATTGGTTGTAGTATTTCATGAATGAACTCAGAAATAATCTGGTGATAGATTCTAAGCGCCAGAACCGGAGCGGCAAATTTGAATGTATCAAACGATGCTCTGAAAGAATAACAGCGAGCCGGCTTCAGAAATTTCAGGTCGAAATATTTTCTAAATCCCGCTTTTTGAGACCAAGTTCTCAAAAAGGAACATGTAGCAAATAAAAAGATCACTTGTGAGCACATTCACATGTCTTAGGCAGGTCTGCAACCCTGCCTTTCACCATTATCCCCAGCATGCAGTGCTCCCACTGCCGCATGGGTGTCATGGGAGAAAGGGTTCGGCCCGGTATTAAAGGGGTTACACCCCATTTGGGCACCCCCTGCTCTCACTTGGGAAGCAAGGGGTTAACTGGACTGCGGTCCAGTAAGGTGTTTCTAACCTGCTTCAGCAATCAAATGTATATTCCCCTGTAAATGTGTATTATTCCCATGCCTGTGTTTGCACCAACACATACACTGGGGTTGATGCGAGAGGGAAAGGGTTAATGTTAATTCAGTGTTTCTAGCCCTTTGTTCCATTTTCCGACCTTTTCAGGCTCCATTTTGCCGCCTCCCATAGGTCGCCATGGCAGCTCCATGCATTCCAATGGCGGATCTGGCGGTTTGGGCCCATTTCCATAGAAGACCAGCGGGTGGCGCCCGAGAGGAGGAGCGGCGGTTCCCCATTGTAAGTCAATGGAGCCATCCATTTCAATGGGGATTCCTCGACGCCGACCTCCAGGAACGGGTTGGCAACCATCCAAACCGCAAACCGCAGAAGCGGATACAATATCTTAAAAAGAGCTTTTATCACACTAGTTCAAGGTCAAGCACAGTTGGCGTGGGAAACTTAGGATCTAGGGCACCCAGAAATAAAATTATTTTTGCCCCTAGCCCCTAGGAGCCCCCACACACGACCACCACCGGGTCCGGGAATGAAGGACCCCCGTAAAAGGTCGCGCTCGTCAAGAGGGTCGCGGCATTGACTCTAATGGCGGAGCGGAGGTCCCATTGAATCCAGTGGCGGTGCTCGCCCATGCAGTTCCTATGGCGGCACCGGGCCATTCATTCCAACGGGGAAAAGCCGCGTGGCGTTAAAACGGCTAAGTCCGAAAGTGTAATATGTGTAAGCCCATATCTCTGGTTCTGTGAGGATCAGGGGGCTGGGACTTGGGTCGCATGTAGTCACTGTTCTGGCAGGACTGCATGGCCATTTCTAGCCCTCTCCGATCATCCAGACGGAATTTGGGCAAATGTAAAGAATTGTGGTTTTCCTATAGACTTCAATGGCGGAGTTGCTCCATTGAAAGCCTATGGCGGCAGAGCCCATTGACTTCAACGGCGGAGTTGCTCCATTGAAAGCCTATAGCGGCGGATCCCGTTGATTTCAATGGGAGAGTGAAAAGCAGAGATTTATTTTAGCTATGGCGGAGAATCCTGCATTAAAGTTAATAGGGGATTTTAACTGTTTTTTTGTATCTCCGGTTCTGGGGGTCATGGAAGTCCGAAACTTGGCCACTTTTGCAAAGGCCCTCCGGCATGAGGACCTGGCCAATTTCAGCCCACTCAGACCCACAGAACGGATTATTTTAATATGTGTATGTATTAAAGAATATATTGTAATTTGGGTCTGGTAGAAAAACCCAGAGCCCATATGGTATGTTAATGCTCAGGGGGGAGACAAGTTGTCTACCATAAACCCTCTGATCAAAGGCTGACCACTCTGATTGTGTACAATAGGGCAGAGAAACACAGGGCCTGAGTGGTCTGTAAGTGTCATAATTCACACTTGCAGACAGGGGAGTTCCTAACTACAAAGGAATCTGCTAGATAGCCAGGCGCCCCAAGGTTAAGGGATAGGGCTGAAACTACATATAAATGAAGGTAAGCCCTATACCCATTGTCTTTCGTGTCTGTTCGTGATGGCTTCATCTGAACCTGTATTACCACTACTTGATGTCTGATCGCTGGGTGAATGACTAATCCTGTATCCTGATTACTTCACCATCCCATTCCCCTAAGTAAGTGTCTATATTTTGCCTGTTATTTGTATATCTTGTGTGTTCACCTTCTTTAAGGAATAAACTCTATTTAATCAAATCTAAGTCATGTTCAATTCAACCCAGATATATTTTGGTGTGTATTATTATAACCTATCACTAGCTACCGTGACAATGGGATTCTGAGAAATTACATGCAAATGAGCACACAATGTGTCACCTTTTGTCTGAAAAACCATTGTTACATGGAGCCTATATAAGCTAATGCTCACTTTTAACACATCTTAAAAGCACAGCATGGGAATCAGATGCAAAGCCTGAGAAACCATTCACAGACACGTTTCAACCTTAATGGGTATCATCAGTCATCAGATTTCCCAGAATCCCTTGCTGCAGTGGAAGCACTGTATGCTGGGGATAATGATGAAAGTCAGGGTTGCAGACCTGCCTAAGACATGGGAATGTGCTCACAAATTATCTTTTTATTTGCTATATGCAATATGGTGGAGGTTTCTTGTTGCCTTTTTCACCCACCATAACTTAAAACGTGATGGTAAACCCTACAGTCTTGAAAATGCAAAGCCAGCAGTACAACCAACTTCATACTGATGATATCCATTAAGGTTGAAACATGTCTGTGAATATATATATATATATATATATATATATATATATATATATATATATATATATATATATGACCTGCCTAAGACATGCAGATGAGCATACAGTTGTATTTGCATATTTGCTTTCCTGTGGAGGGTTTTTGTCACTTTTTTTTACTCACCATAACTTAACTCAGTATTATGGTATAGCCTATCCCATAGCCTCTTTGCATACCCAGTTAAAATCAACCCCACACTGATGAGCCCCATC
Organism: Ascaphus truei; assembly: GCF_040206685.1. Lineage (NCBI taxonomy): Eukaryota > Metazoa > Chordata > Amphibia > Anura > Ascaphidae > Ascaphus > Ascaphus truei. The sequence continues at coordinate 135,739,377 of NC_134488.1, forward strand.
AAGGTCGAAACAGCTGTCTGTTGGTGGTTTTCTGGGTATGCACCTTAACCCTGGCTGTGCTCAAAGCTGTGACCATGCAGCAAGCTTAAGCCTATAGGGAACTATGTTAAAAATGGTTTTTGAGGCAAGAAGTGACACTATGTGCTCATTTGCATGTCATTTCCCAGAATCCCTTGATGCAGTGGAAGTGCTGTATGCTGGGTGATAATGGGGAAAGGCGGGGTTGCAGACCTGCCTAAGACATGCAGATGAGCATACAGTTGTATATATATATATATATACAGTGGTTGACAAATCACCAAAAAATCTACTCGCCACACAAAAAAATCTACTCGCCACCTAGTACCAAACGTGTGCTGCTTGGGCCAATATTTACTCGCCCGGGGGTTAAATCCACTCGCCCGGGGCGAGCAAATGTATAGGTTTGTCGAACACTGTATATATATATATATATATATATATATATATATATATATAATTGAAAATCTTGTTTGTGAGTGTCTGTAGACCATTTGATTGGTCCATCGGTCTGCCCGCCCTCCCACGGCCGGTGTGTCTCCCCACCCCGTGTGTCCCGCCACCCTCGGCTCTCATTGGCCGGTGTGCTCTAACCCATAGGACCCCGGCCACACTGCTGCTGCTTCCTGAGGTGACAAAATGCTCCATGGTGCTCTTGCTGCTACTGCTGGGGGAGGCTTAACTGAGACGTGTGAGTATTCCCCCCCCAGCTCCGTTTTGACCCCCCCAACTTCGTTTTGACCCCCACCCAGCTCCATTTTTGACCCCCCAGCTCCGTTTTTGACCCCCCAGCTCCGTTTTTGACACCCCAGCTCCGTTTTTGACCCCACCAAGCTCCGTTTTTGCCTCCCCCCTGACATACACAGTGCCACCCACATACAGTGGCACATACACACATACAGTGACACACACATGACAGACACACACAGACACACACACATGACAGACACACACACGACAAACACATGACAGACACACACACACAAGACAGACACACACGACAGACACACACGACAGACACACACATACACACAACACACACGACAGACACACACACACATACACGACAGACACACACACATGACAGACACACACATGACAGAGTCAGAAACACACACACATGACAGACACACACATGACAGACAGACACACACATGACAGACAGACACACACATGACAGACAGACACACACATGACAGAAAGACACACACATGACAGACAGACACACACATGACAGACGGACACACACACACATGATAGACATACATACACACACATACACAACACACACACACGCATGACACATACACACACACACATGACACACACACACATGACACACACACACACATGACAGACACACATACACACACGACACACATGACACACACACACACACATGACAGACACACACACACACACACACACACACACACGACAGACACACAAACACACGACAGACAAACACACACGACAGACACACACACACACACATGACAGACACCTACACAGACACAGTGACACCCCACCCTTCCCCCTCCCCCTCCTTGTCGCCCCTGCCTTCCCTCCCTCCACCGCTGCCTTTCCTCCCCCACCCCTGCCTTTCTCCCCCCACTGCCCATGCTTTCTCCCCCCCGTCCCCTGCCTTTCTCCCCCCCGCCCCTGCCTTTTTCACCCCCTGCCCCTGCCTTTCTCCCCCCTGCCCTTCTCCCCCCGCCTTTCTCCCCCCCCGCTGCCGCATGTCACCCACACGTCACACTCAACACACACCTACCGCCTCTCACCCACCAACCACACTCAACACACACCTGCCGCCTTTCACCCACCCGCCACACTCAACACACAACTGCCGCCTTTCACCCACCCGCCACACTCAACACACAACTGCCGCCTCTCACCCACCCGCCACACTCAACACACACCTGTCGCCTCTATGCACCGACATCACTGACCAGCTGCCGCACCCACTCACTACTCACCCAGCGCCTCCCGCCTCACACCCACCCACCACACTCACACCCCTACGCAAGGATATTACTGACCAGCCGCCACCTGCACTCACCAGATGCCCACCACCTCACACCCGCTCACACCCTAGCGGGACACACACCTCACATTTTTACATCACTTATGTCACTAAAATATACATTGTACTGTGGTGTGTTTACAATAAACAATTTTTAAACAACATCGTATTAGATTTTCTTCCATGTTTCTTTTCAACATCATTATACAACCTTTCCACCAAATAGTGATCCTATTGTTCCCCTATTTATAAATAATACTACCTATTACGGATTTATATCCCGAGCAACTCTGGGTATATCAGATAGCTAATATTATTTATTTATTTGTTTATTTATTTATTTATAAAATATTTTACCAGGAAGTAATACATTGAGAGTTACCTCTCGTTTCAAGTATGTCCTGGGCACAGAGTAAAACAAATCATACATGGTTACAAATACAGTTACATAAATGAACAATGAACAGGGTATACATTATATACATGACATTGCGAGCACAGTTAAAGAAAATATATATTATGGGCGTATGAAACAGTTACAGACCAGATTATAGTGTGAGACAGCCTTAGAAAGAACTTAAACTGGTGGTGGATGTGAGAGTCTCTGGTAGGTTGTTCCAGTTTTGGGGTGCACGGAAGGAGAAGGAGGAACGTCCGGATACTTTGTTGAGCCTTGGGACCATGAACAGTATTTTGGAGTCTGATCTCAGGTGATTAGTGCTGCAAGTGGTAGGGGTGAGGAGCTTGTTCAGATAGCTGGGTAGCTTGCCCATGAAGAATTTAAAGGCAAGACAGGAAAGGTGAACTTTGCGCCTAGACTCTAGTGATGACCAATCTAGTTCTTTGAGCATATCGCAGTGATGTGTGTTGTAGTTGCATTGGAGAACAAAACGACAAATTGAATTGTAGAGAGTGTCAAGTTTGCTAAGGTGGGTTTGAGGTGCCGAGCCATATACTATGTCTCCATAGTCAATAATTGGCATTAGCATCTGCTGTGTGATACGCTTTCTGACCAGGAGACTTAGGGAGGATTTGTTCCTGTAAAGTACCCCTAGTTTGGCATAGGTTTTGGTTGTCAGGGTATCAATGTGTCAAACCATAAGCCAAGGTATTTAAAACTAGTGTCAGGGGTTAGGGTGGTGTTAGTGTTGGTTCTAATCAGGAGCTCAGTCACTGGAAGCTTTAAAAATTTAGTCTTGGTCCCAAATACCATTGTTACAGTATTGTCAGTGTTTAAAAACAGTTTGTTTTGGGAAATCCAGTTTTCGAGTCTCAAAAAGTCAGACTGAAGTATGTGTTGAAGGTCAGAGAGGCTATGGCTGTGTGCATATAGGATTGTGTCGTCTGCATACATGTGTATTGAGGCTTCCTTACAAGCTGTGGGAAGATCGTTAATGAACACTGAGAAGAGTAGGGGCCCCAGAACAGAGCCTTGCGGGACACCACAGGTGATATCCATGGGGTTGGAGTTAGAGCTTGAGATGGACACATGTTGGGATTTTCCTGATAGGTAGGACTGAAACCAGTTTAAAGCATGCTTCCCTATTCCAGAGCTCTGGAGTTTGTTAAGCAGGATAGCATGATCAACTGTGTCAAAAGCCTTAGCAAAATCTAGGAATACTGCACCAGTGAGTTGACCCCGTTCCATTCCACACTGGATTTCATTGCAAACTTTAAGCAGGGTAGTTACGGTGGAGTGTTTGGGACGAACCCCAGATTGGAATTGGCTAGGAAATTTGTCTTGGTATAGAAATCGCTTAATTGGGAGTGGACACATTTTTCCATGACTTTGGATAGAATTGGGAGAAGTGAGATTGGCCTGTAGTTTGAGACTGTGTTTTTGTCTCCACTTTTGAAGATTGGGACAACTCTGGCAGTTTTCCAGGTCTTAGGGATATGGCCTGCAGACAGGATAGAGTTGACTATGGACGCAATTGGTTTGGCAATGGCTGGGGCACCAAGTCGTAGGATCCTAGATTGTAGTAAGTCAGTTCCACATTGGCTGCTTAGTTTTAGTTTGAGGAGCACTTGTATAATCTCCTCTTCAGATACTGGGCCAAATTGAAAATTGTGGGCAGTGTTGGGAGGGGGTGGGACTATAGGGGTACTCCCAGGATGAAATTCAGGTTTGTGGTTTGGGCTGCGTTTTGCTAATAAGTTAGTGGCACACCCCACAAAGTAATCATTGAATGCATTTGCAATGTCAGTGGGGTTTGTCAGAGTAATATCCCCCTTAGTGATATTACTTGGTTGTTGATGGTTAGGAGGCTGCAATATATTGTTGATAACCTTCCAGAAGTTAGCTGGGTTTGATGTATTTTGGTGGAGATTGTCAGAGTAATATTGTGCTTTTACCCGGCGTTGCCCAGGATGTAAATGTGCATAGAGGCGGCAGGTGTGTGTTGAGTGTGGTGGGTGGGTGAGAGACGGCAGGTGTGTGTTGAGTGCAGCGGGTGGGTGAGAGGCGGCAGCGGGGGGGAGAAAGGCAGGGGCAGGAGAGAGAAAGGTAGGCGCGGGGGGGAGAAAGGCAGGGGCGGGGGAGGGAAGGCAGGGGGGGATGGGGAAGGCAGCGGTGGGGAAAAGGAAGGCAGCGGTGGGGGGAGAGAAGGAAGGGGCGGCAAGGAGGGGGGAGGGGGTGTTATGGATTACAGGTAGCTTAGGACATATATAGCATAATTATTACAGGTTACAGGTACATATATAGTATAATTCTATGTCTTAGTAGAGCTTAGAGCATATTGTCAGAATGATAGCTTTTTCTTGTCTTAGAAATAAGGGTTGTTTTGCTAAGAAGTGGACAGGATATTGGTACACAGGTACATACGCATAAAAGCAGAAGGGGATCAAGTAAACACCCTGTGGTCACGCTGCGGTCAAACTGTAAATGTTGGTAGCACATGTCAGTAGCCATAGAATATTGTCACATATCACACGTCCGTCACGTACGCAGTAAACAAAAGACACAATACAAGTCAGGGTGACAGATTATTGATTAAGAACCGAAGTGGGAAACCACACTGAGACGAGACCTAGATGAGACTGGCGTGACCTATCATAATATCTTTGGGTTCGTGAGTATGACAGGCATACTAATTAAATAATAATCTCTGCATAGTTAGAAATGGATTGTTACTGTTAGCTGTTAGCTTACAAAGTTAGCTTGTTATCTTTGCAATTTGGCTTATGATATTTCTGGTTATTTTTGTTGTAATACAATAAACAACAAACCTTATCTTATACAAACTCTGAGTGATCTTTCTTTATAATAATCTCACAATACCCCTCTTAGGGTGTGAATCCGAGAGTCTATAAGTAAAATATCGTGATTTGTGTTTATGCTTAGTGCAGAATATAACTTATCACGAGGCATTACTTGGGAGAAGAAAGTTTGGCATCGAGCCCAGATTATTTGGTGCCCAACGTGGGCTCCATTTTAATATCCTGTGTATATATGTTCCCTATATATGTTGGTTTTGTTTCTTTGTTACAAATAAATTTATTACAATGTTATTATTTTTTGTTTTTTTTTGCGATGTCAGTGGACCCTCTTTTGGTCCTATCAATTAGACATTTTCCATCTACAACAGTGTACATATTTGTATACTGTAACTTTTGAGTGCAATTCATAGGGCTTATAGTGACCCCTGGTGATCACTTGTTCAAGTGTTCGTCTCCTATTGGGACCCTGGGACGGAGCACTTGGAGAGTAGGGTGGGCCAGTGCTCCACTCCACGTTTTGGAGATTTACCAGGTAGAATCCAGACCAGGACTTCTAGCTCTCCCCGGTCTCACAGAGCTGCAACTGCTAATTAAGCAGCTGTTAAAACCTGCCTGTGAGCAGAGTAAGGCAGACTAATTTGTTTTTCAGATAAGCCTGTACTAAGAGAGCTGTGTTTTTGTGTTTTTGTGCTCAGTGGAGCAAGGACTTTTGTTTTGATTTATTCGTGTTATCTGCTGTAACATCTTAATGGCAAAATAAACAGGCCAAAGCTTTATTTTTCACCTCTGTGTCAGAAGACTGTCTCCTCTACTGGAAGGCTGTGTGAAAGTGGTGATCCCTGGACGAAAGGTACATAGCAAAAGTGTACTTTTGTCAATATATATAACACTGCCTCAATTAATCAGCACTTTTCCTGGTGTGTATTACAGGACAAAGCATTAGCTATGAGACCCTGAATGGCTGCAGTACTGAAGAGATTTGTATGTCTGGGGATAGATCACAGAATAATCCTACTAAAAAGCTGGAGATGAACATCACGTGCCTGACTGTGAGGAGCAGCAACGCCAGCAGCGCAAACTGCGTCAGCAGCGTCAGAGCCCTCCAAATCCAACTACTATCAGTGCCTACCATTCTCATTTCTTCACTACTAACTGTCACCGTTTCGCTTTGGGCCCCTTACTTCCTGAATACAGTTGTGTTCGGATAATACTTTCCAGTAACCACTAATCAAGAGAATTGCAGTACTCTGGTACCACTAGTCAAAGAGGTAATCAGGACAAAAAACGGGACGTTACCTACTATAATATAGGAAAAGGCATTGTTTCCCCCTGGGTTAATGCCTTCTTCACTAAGATAATTGTATGCATAATGGCCATAGTTGAGCTCATTAGTAGTTTAAATTAGCACAGGGTTATCTTCATGCTATTTATAATTGGCATTATTCCCATCCAGACCTCGAAATAGGGCTTTTGCTGAAGAAGAAAGAGAGACAAAAATATATATACACATGCCCTATGTAACCTCTTCATTTGGAATGGCTATGGATATCTGCTGCTGCTAGTGCTGCTGCTGCTGCTGCTGCTGCATAGTACTTTCACCAGTTCCTCCATGGTATATACCCTGGTGTTTTATATCCCACCGCATACACCAATGGGTTCAATTAGAGTTTTGAAGTTTTAACTCTTTTCCACTCTAGTGGGTCCCCAGGCTCGTTCTTCTACTTAACAATGTGACAGGTGAAAGGTTGTAACATGTTTGAGTTTTATTTTTCCAGACAGTTATAACTGAAATAAGGCCATAACAATCAATACCAGTCTAACTCGTTTGAGGGGCTAAAGTTTACATTTCTAATTTAGTATACCATGGTAAGAAGGCAACTGCTGTTTTAGCTCAACTCAATAAAACTATTTAATTTAGCTACTCAGACCATAGCATTTTAATTCTGTTGCTTGCCTCCCTTTGCCAGCTGCTCATGCGTGATCGGTACTTTTCGGGCGTGCATTCGTGATCGGTAGCCGCTCCTGCCCATGCGTGGATGGCAATCATCAATCTATGTCACACCCAAACTTTGCCATTCTAGGCCCGGGCCTGTCGGACCTAATAGGAAATATGCCACTGGTGTTGGGTTTAGAGCTTGCCGTGATGGTGTGTGTTTAATTGTCAACTAGTAAAGTAACTGTTGTTTGGGGGTTAGTGACCCCTGCTCCCTAGGATTAAGCAGACTCCTCCCCACTGTTTAAGTAGCAGGTTATTTCATGCAACTGTGGCCGACTTGTCTATGAAACAATTTTCCCTTTTTTAGAAGTAACTGAGACTATTTACAGGTAGTGTTGGGACCTGCAGAGGGGACATGCCATGACGTGGCTGCAGGCTTATAACTCTTTGGCCAAAGAGTTTAAACAGATGACCCTTAAATATGAGAAGACAAACAGATAAGATTTATAATGTAACTAGCTGAGAAACCCGGCGTTGCCCGGGATGTGAAGTGTGAATAAGTATGTGTAAATGTTGTATGTGAAAGTTGTAATGTGATGCCAATGTTATGTAATATTAGTTAGAATTGTGTTTGTAAATCAACAGTAGTAGAAAGCACATGTATATGAGGGCAAATGTTTGAAGTGTATGTTAGTTGTTACGGTAGTTATTTTTGAAAATGTTATTGTTGGAAATGCTTCTTGAAAGATGTGAATGTCCATTGTTGAGAGGAGTGTATTTGATGTAATGTTAAAGTGTGTGTTGTAAAATAATGTAGTAATAAAAGATGACAGTAGTGTATTGAGTGTCTTTCATTTTTTTGTAATTTCTTATGGCAATATGTAGAGTTCATGGAAATTGAGGAAAGTCAATGTTCATTGTAATGCTTGTTTGTAAACGACATTTTTGGTAGTTCCAGTTGGAGCAAAGATGTACAATTGTTGGGGGGATCCAACTCTAGAGCACGCAACATATAACTGGCCGTGGGAGAAACATGGTGATTCTAAGTTGATACCAGTGCACTTTATAGATTGTCCTTGTGCTTTGTTAATGGTGATAGCAAAAGCTAGTTTGATGGGGAACTGTAGCCGTTTGAAAGTAAAAGGCATGTCTGTAGGAATGAGTGGAATGCGGGGGATGAAGACATCTTGGCCTTTGGCGTTGCCAGTTAAGATAGTAGCTTCAATTAGGTTGGGCATCAATGTTTTTATGCACAGTCTGGTTCCATTACAAAGGTTAGGTGTGTGTAGGTTGCGAAGTAGCATGATGGGTGCTCCAACTTTGAGGCGAAGATGATGTGGTGGCATCCCTGATGGTTCGAGGGAGTGTAGGAATTCAGGTGGATAGTTAACGGCTTCATCGCAATCCACAACTGTATCGATTGAGTTGTATTGAGTAATTGTGTTTGGAATAATGTCTTGAATTTGATGATTGATGTCATTGACAGAAGTATTTTTGGCAGCAAGGATGGCTCTTTCACAGAGCCACTGGTGGTTTGTGTAATTGTGTAAGAGATTTGGATAGACGTGATGTATGAGATCTTCAAGTGATGTCATCATGTGACAAAAATGTGTGGGAAAAGCAATTTCACCTGATGTTAAGTCAGTAGGTAAAGTGCCTTCACCTATTTGAAGAAGTGTGTGTGCAAAAAGTTGTTCATTTGAGTGGCCGAGAAGTTGGACTCGCATATTGGTTGTTAATGGAAAATGTTTGACATGTCGCCATAAAATAGAGGATTTAAGGCATGCATGAAGTTCGTCTGCTGGTGTGGATCGTGGTATGACTGGAAGTGTTTGTCTGAAATCACCAGCTAAAAGAATGACAGCACCACCCATTATTTGTTTATTGTTACGCAAGTCTTGCAAGGTTCTACTGTATTAAGGGCTTCAAGTGCTTTTTTATGCGCCATGGTACACTCATCCCAAACAATAAGTTTGCAAATTTGAAGAACACGGGCTTGGCCAGATGTCTTGGTAATATTACATGTTGGGTTTTCTTCATGAGCAATGTTTAGTGGTAATTTAAGAGCTGAGTGCACAGTACTTCCTCCATCCATAAGAGTGGCTGCAATGCCAGATGATGCAAGTGCAAGTGCAACATGATTGTGCATTCTTATTTCTGCAAGGAGTAAATTTATGAGAAATGTTTTGCCTGTTCCACCTTGATGTGTTGTCATACACTGTGTGAGGTAGCGGGATAGGGGGAGGAACATTGGTGGCATTGTGTGTGAGTGTAGGCCGCGGCCTCGTGGTCCGGTTGCGGTAGGGAGCTGTGTGAGGTGCAGGAGATGTGGCGTGCTGTGCGGTCCGCGGGAGCTACACTGT
>NC_134488.1:135753938-135798938 GCF_040206685.1 Ascaphus truei
CGTCACAGCGAAATCCTCAGATTTGTTCTTGGCTGGCGACGGACGCGTCACGTGAGCACTTCCAGCCAATGAGGGCGAACCACTCATGGCCATGCCTCCCTTTCTCCGCTCTGCAGTTTCCCTGGTAGAATGAAGATGTCGCTTGGTGGCATCTGGCATAATCGAGCCCTAACTCCTTCACGGTAGATGCCACAGCTCTCCGTACATCGCTGCCAAGAGACCGGGCAATTAACTGAACAGATGGGTGAACCTTTCACTCGAGGTTGCGAAACATACCCTTTGAATCACAAAACAACGCTGCAACTGGGTCAGAGTTCGCAAGCCGTTCACGGAGCGAGAAGCCGCCGGCACAGGGGTTTCCATTAATAAGCTCATTTTCAAAATTCAAGCAAGATTCACTTAATGCTTAGACAAGGGGGCTCTGTGATGGTAGGGGGTAACCAGGCTCTCAAATAAAGGTTAAGCCTGTTTTGGTTACCCTTGATCCGTGTAAAAGGGTCCAAGAGAGTTAGCTCTTGGGCCCAGTAACATTGCACTATGCCAATGTATTGTATGTAATTAAAGTATTGTTTGTGTTTTTCCCTTTCCGGGCATGCCAGCAAGCAGGGATTGCTTGGGAATGAGTGTCACGGGAGACCAGGCAATTACACCTTTTATACCAGGATCATTTCACTGATTAAAACACGTAATGAAATAAATTGTAATTAATTCACTTAAAATATGCAAACACACAATATTACACAAAATACAGGTAAAAGCACACTTACTTTGGACTGGGATAACCACCTAACTTTCCTAGGTGCATGGAATCCTTGCCTAAGGATTTTCCCCTGATAACAGTTGCAAAAACAGGACAGAAAATATCCAGGCAGCTTTCTGCTGAAGCCCCTTTTCTTCCTGGCTGCAGACTGAAAACCCTTAGAATCCTGAGAATCTAAAAACTTCAGTGAATCTTGTGAACCTTAGACAAGTGCCAAATCTGAGGCACGCAAGGGGTTATAATACCTCTTGCTTTCATTACTATGGCCCAATCAAGAAGCCTGAGAAATGTCCCTAGCAACCAATCTGAGACAATTTACAGGTTTTCTTAGACACCTGAGTGTCCCCAGGGGTAGGTGAAATATTCCTCTCTGCCTCCGCTTCCCCCTATAACCCCCACGGGGATTGTCTCCTGCCTGTCTGGGGGTAGGCCACATGGACATGCCCATGCATCCTTTGATCTGAGGATGTGGGTGCTTCACTTAGCCCTCCCACCCAAATGCTCTTCACACTTCTGGCCCAGCTGCACCTTGCAAGTCCTGACATCTGAGCAGACAGAGCGGCACCAACTTGGTAGCCCCCTGGTGTCAGTGACTTGGAAACCCCTCAGCTCATATACCGTGCGTCAAACATATATACCTTTATTAAATGTACACTTTAATAAAATATGCTTATACACTTTACTTGGCTAAAATAACCAGGTCTTTTCTGGTGTGAGGGATCGAATAAGAACTTTTACTTTATACTCACTAGCCTTATCCCTTACACTGTAAAAACCTGACCTGTTATTTTACCAAAACCTCTGGATTTGTAACAGCTGGAGTATCCCATGAACCCCTATGTTACCTAGGGATCCCCTCAGCTAGAGGAACACTTTTCATCCCTGTGCCTCATTTTACTGTGCACAAAGCATACGTGTACTTAACACACATTGTTCATAAAACATACGCTTTAACAATCCTAAATCTTTTCTGGTTATGGGGAATAGAATAGGAAACTGCACGTCATTTCCCCCTAGCGCACACACACACACACACACACACACACACACACACACACACACACACACACACACACACACACACACACACACACACACACACACACACACACACACACAATAATAAACTTAGTACAGGGTGACTGGGGTTTTACTGAGTGTCCCCATTAATCTAGGGACCCCTTGACTGTTTCAGGGACACCTCACATCCCTATGCCCCGTTTTACCTTTATGGCCCTTGCTGAAGCAGGGAAACCCTCTGGCGAGTCACACAAGCGTTTTTAAGGGGAGATATTACAGGAACAATGTGTCTATATGCATCCGGGCATCCAACCTGAATCCTGGATACATTTTAGTGAATCAGCAACTCTGGGCCCTGTCTAGTTAGACACAATCTGACAACACATTCCCAACAAACCCCCCTTGAGACTCATACCACAGCCACCTCTGCTTGCTGGCACTCCTGGAAAGGTAAAAACATATCAAATACTTTATTACCGCACAAATACAGGTTATGCATATACAACACTGGGTCCAAGAGCTGACACTCTATAAACCCAACAAATGAATCAGGGGTACCCACATGGGCTTAAACCTTTATTTGATAGCCTGGCTACCCCCTGCCATCAGAATGAGATTCAAGGTTTTTTTTACAGAGGATCCGTTGGCAGAATGGGTCTAGGAGGTTGGGGTCCGGAGTTGTCAGAGTGACGGTGAGGGGGTAACCCGGCTTTATAATAAAGGTTAAGCCCGCTTGGTTGCCCCTGAACTGTGTTTGGGGGTCCTAGCGTGTCAGTCTTGTGCATGCATTACTGTACCATGTAATAAAAAATGCGACAATTGCAATTTTTCATGTTTTACCCTTTCCAGGAGTGCTAGCAAGTGGAGAGGACCAGGCTGTGAGTTTCAGGGTAGGATTGACAGAGAAACTTCTTTCAGACTGCGTCTATTTAGCGGGGTTCCAAAGTTACTGGAGACCCCAAAAATGTACCCAGGATTCCGGTTAGATTCCCGGCTACATTGAAGCGCAGTGCTCCGGTCAAAACTCTACCATGAAACGCGTTCTTGCGACTCACCACTAGGAGGTCCTGCTTCAGCACGGACCAGAAAATGTAAAAGGAGTGACCGGGAGGAAAAGGGTAATTGAAACAGTCAAGGGCTCCCTAATATAACAGGAGGGGCTGCCCAGTTCTTTCCCAGGTCACCCTAACTCTGGTATAAGGAGTTTAGGGGATACTCCAGACAGGTATAAGGCTGAGAAGTTTTTATTAGAATAAAGAAAAGTCTCAGTTTGCAGAGTACAAGGGATACGGCTGGGGGGGGGGAGAGAGTTTAGCGCCCCCTCTTTCCCTCACTCCCAAAATACTGAAGGGATTTTTAATGTTCAGGGGTGCTCCAGCCATGTAGAAGGCTGAGCAGGTTTTTATTACAATAAGACGTTTATTGATTAAGTGTCAGAGATTTGGCTTGGGAGGAAAAAACACAGTTACAGTGAAACAATCTCCCACACCAAATAGACTTAGCAAATTTTAATAAAGAAGAGTAGAAAAGTATAGGTTATTAAAGCTGTGGTTTTAAAATGTTATATACTTTTTATTGTAACATAAGGCAGGGTCTTTCATCTCATGGCCGCCTGGGGCTTCAGTGCCAGTGAGTCCAATCCTAGATCCCTAGATCAGTGACACTAGATGCAGGAGTGTGAAAGCCGTTTAAACAGGATAGCCGAGTTAAATGTTCAAGTCCTGGCCAGTTGTCACCTTCCTAGACTTGAAGGCACTGAGCCTGCAGGAGCTTTGCCTAACAAATAAGCAAGACGGCAGTTTTGGCACACATACCCAGTGCCATGCTGAAGCTAGAGGTGTCGGGTTTCTCACAAACCTGGCAAAGTGTATGAGTGGCTAGAGATGAAGTTCCCACGCTGTGGATTGGCTGTAATACTGCAGGAATGACTTTGAAAAGGTTATAAAAAAAAGTGAGCAGCCAGCCCAGAGAGCAGGTTTTCCCCAGTGATTCAATGGGATTCAATGTTTTTGCCAAGATTTCCAAGTTCTCAAGATCCTAAGTCCTAGGAATTCTAAGTGACTCCAAGCCTCAAAGCCTTGCGGAGACAGCAAGGAAACAGCTACAGGTCTTGAAGCAGAAAAGTTCCCACTTTCAGTACCATTTGGAGTGGAAAGTGTGGGAGCTGCTGGAGGCTCATGATGATTTGAGCTCCAGAACCTTTTGGGCTAAGTCCCGGTAAACCAACGGACTATTTACAGACTTTATTTCAACTAGGAAAGCCAGTGTTTCAACCCCAAACCCCCAGTAAGTGTATATTTATTCTGCCTATTGTAATTCAATGTGTGTTTGCCTGTTTCTACGGAATAAATTACAATTTATTTTACTTCTTGGCTTTGCTCAGTGATATGATCCCGGTTTTAAAGTACCTGGTCCCCCGTGACAGTCGGTACCCCCCATAACTGTACCCGGGGACCATGCCCTGCTTCAGCACAGCCCAGAAAAGAGAATAATGCACAGGGATAAAACATCTATTACTACAGCTGAGAGAATCCCTAGGTTAAGGGGGGTGTCACGGGAGACCAGGCAGTTACACCTTTTTACCAGGATCATACTTTGAGCAAAGCAGGTAAAGTGAAATAAATTGTAAATTTATTCGCATGAAAAGGCATACACACAGGGGAACACAAACTACGAAAGAAGAGACACACTTACTTGGGAACTGGGGTATAAAACTAGACTTTCCTGGCTAAATTACACGTTATATATAAAGGGAGGAAGGTACAGAGAGAGTAACCTTAAAGAACCTATTTGCACTCGCTATCTCAAATAAATGGTTAGGAACAATTTAATCCTTGGGTGGAGCCCATACACCATTTACAAAAACATATTAAAACATTTTATTCAACATCTATGCAAAGACACATAACAATTAGTAGGATAAAAATTGATCAGGGGGTGGGTGGGGATGGAGGGTAACGTATTGGGTGCCTCTTGTCTGCACCTGCAGTGATATCACACAGGTGATCTAATGGAACAAAAGAATGGAGTCTGGTCGATATGACACTATATATATTCCCTCAATGGGACATGTGTGACTCCCTATTGCTCACATGAGGCATAGGAGCAAGCGTGTAAAGTCTACTGTTGCTCATTTATTCACATTCACTTTGGCACATGCCTTGTACTCAGGGTGTATTAGGTATGTACAGATGTATTCCCTAATCCCTAATTTGCTGCAGGGCAGGGAAACAGACCTCCTCCATGCAGCTATAAGCAGCTAGTTGCGCCAACCTGTATTAGCGATACACAGTCAATGCCAATACCCCCACATATGCCAATCTATATCTGGGCTGGTGGGAGGAAACGGTGGTTTTCAGCGATGCCCTGGAAGAGTACACTAGACACGTTGAGTGGTGGGGCCGCTACATTGATGATATCATCATGCTGTGGAGCGGTCCCAAACCAATGTTGAACGAGTTCATCAGTGTACTCAACAAGAATAACCATAATCTCAGTTTGACCATGGAAGTGAATGAGAGCGTCCTTAACTTTTTAGACCTAACCATCTCCAAAGAGAGTGATGGCAGGCTATCCACAACCATTTTTCGCAAAAGTACAGCGACTAATAGTCTCTTACGGGCGGATAGCCACCATCCATTACACATAACCAGGAATATACCTACGGGACAATTCCTGAGGTTACGCAGGAATTGTAGTACGGTACAAGAATTTGAAAATCAAGCAGTAGACATGAAGCGAAGGTTTACAAATCGTGGGTACTCCAAGAATTCCATTCGGAAAGCCTATACACGAGCTAGAGACACGTCACGCACACCTCTACTCGCTGAGAGACAAAATACCATCACACAGGAAACAAAAATCATAAGGTTTATTGGTAATTTTAATAAACAATGGAATGATCTGAAAGGCATCTTCGGAAAACACTGGCATGTCTTGATGAATGACCCTGACTTGAGGCATGTACTGCAGGATAGACCAACCATGACCTGCAGGAGGGCTAGGAACCTTAAAGATAGGTTAGTGCATAGTCACTACCGAACTGTAACACCCCGTACATGGCTAGGCGACAGGAGACCAGTGGGATCTTACCCGTGTGGACGCTGTAGGGCGTGTCCCTTTATGGGGGTCACGAAAAGCATCCCGGACAAGGTAGATACCACAGAACACACTATCACTAGCTTCATCAATTGCCTCACAGTAGGAGTCATATACCTTATCACCTGTAGATGTGGCATGCGGTACGTAGGGAAAACCCACAGGGCTCTGAAGGTAAGGGTCCTGGAACATCTGGGGGCGATAAGAAATACCACCGACACCCCGGTCGCACGCCACATCAATGAACTCCACAATGGGGACCCGAAATATCTAACATTCTGTGGGATAGAACATCTCCCGTGGGGCCCCCGGAAGGGAAATTGGGATAAGCGTCTCTTACAACGCGAATGCCAGTATATATTTACTTTCCAGACCCTTCAGCCACATGGACTTAATGAGGGATATATTTACTCCCCGTTTCTATAGTACTATACGACTATATCTCCCCACTAGTATATGTTCAGCATATTGGTCCTGCATATACACAGACAACTGAGTGTACCTGGGGCTCGGGGTATATAGCATGAGTATTAAACTCACTATAGCCGTATTGACTGCTAGAGGCGGCAATTTTAAGATCATACACTCCTACATGTGTACCATACGATGCACATGCTCTCATTCATGTTTTTTGGTTCTTGGGGCTCGGGTATACAGTTGGAGTTTTTTAAAACTCCCTTCGGTCGTTTTGACTATTAGAGGCGGCCGTTTAAGGATCACATATTCCTACAACCCAAACATCCCTTTATAAGTGTATATGTGTGTGCAACATATATACATATATACATAGAGATTCATTCACCAACAGTGCTGTTTTATACTATCATAGCCTTATGTAGTTTGTTGCCTGTGCATATACCTCACAATTCTGTAGCTGATTCCATGGCATACCACATCTGACTATCTATACATGGGTGTACTTACACCTATGAGGTTCATTTATAACAACATAATAATTGGACCACACTATGGACTATCCCTTTAAGAGGGCATCAAGAGCATTATAAACTTTACACTAATTAATAGTAAGGTCTCCTGATGCCCGCGTCATGTTTCCCTGCCGAATATGATTGGCTTTTTTGAAAGGCGTACCCCCAGCCAACCAAGATAAAATACCAGGGAAATGACGCTCCAGCAGTGCCTGCATTACCTTGAGAAAGCGCCAGGTGGCGCGAAACGTACGTCGGTTTCTTTTAAGATGTCTCAATGATGACGTCATCAGGCGACGCGGGGTCGGAGTTGTAACAGATAGACGGCGAAACCAGGGTGTATGATTACCTCCCCAGTAGGACCGCAAACCTACGATCGAGCCGATAGAAGGCTTTTACTGAGAGTGGGCTGTGCAGTGATAGTATAGTTTGGCGCAGCTAGCTACATACAGCTGCATGGAGGCGGTTAGTTTCCCCGCTCCACAGTAGACGGCGATACCAGGCGGTGCCACCTCGCATCAGGATCACAAGCTTGCGATCGAGCATACTGTATAGATGGCTTAGTCTGAGACTGGACTGTGTATCGCTAATACAGGTTGGCGCAACTAGCTGCTTATAGCTGCATGGAGGAGGTCTGTTTCCCTGCCCTGCAGCAAATTAGGGATTAGGGAATACATCTGTACATACCTAATACACCCTGAGTACAAGGCATGTGCCAAAGTGAATGTGAATAAATGAGCAACAGTAGACTTTACACGCTTGCTCCTATGCCTCATGTGAGCAATAGGGAGTCACACATGTCCCATTGAGGGAATATATATAGTGTCATATCGACCAGACTCCATTCTTTTGTTCCATTAGATCACCTGTGTGATATCACTGCAGGTGCAGACAAGAGGCACCCAATACGTTACCCTCCATCCCCACCCACCCCCTGATCAATTTTTATCCTACTAATTGTTATGTGTCTTTGCATAGATGTTGAATAAAATGTTTTAATATGTTTTTGTAAATGGTGTATGGGCTCCACCCAAGGATTAAATTGTTCCTAACCATTTATTTGAGATAGCGAGTGCAAATAGGTTCTTTAAGGTTACTCTCTCTGTACCTTCCTCCCTTTATATGTACTATATTATCCCGTATGCACCCTATTCTCCACACCACACATTACTGGTGGAGAGCGGCATTATATTCTGTTATATGTAAATTACACGTTAAACAAGAGTCTTTAGTTGACAGTGACTTGGCCCAAAATGTCTTGGAACCCAAATCGGCATGAAGTTCCAAGCGCCACTGCTCCCTTCTCTCTGGAGGACTTGCATTTCGTTGACCGGGACTTAGCTCCAAACGTACCCCTACTCCACCCAGCACCATCAATCTGTCACCCCGATCCTCCACCCATTTCTCCCACCCCACCCATCTTTCAGCCCCATGTCTGTCATGCTGCTTTGTGGGTACACACACATTGCCCCATGTGTAGAGAAGTGGATGCCTTAAATTGCAAATATTTTAGCAATGTCTTCTTGTTGTCTTTCTCCTGTAGTGCCAGAAATGACTGCTGAAAATAAAGGACTCGTCTATCCAGCCTGCAACGCCACCAAATAAAATTTGACTGTCCTACTGAATACTGCAGGGGTGTCCAACTCCAGTCATCAAATCCCCCCAAACGGTCAGGTTTTCAGGATATCCCTACATCAGCACAGGTGGCTTAATCAGTCCCTGCTTCAGCACAGGTTGCTCAATATTTGTCTCTTTTGATCCAACTGTGCTGAAGTTGGGATATCCTTAAAACCTGACCTATTGGGGGGGCTTGAGGAGTGGAGTTCAGTCCCCCTGGTACAGCATACACTGGGATTGAGTGTTTTGAATACACTGAGGGATCAAATGACAGTAAATGTACTTGGCAGACACTGCAGGCAACACTGGCATTAGGGAACTCCTAAATACCCCCGCCTGGAAATTTGCTAACTATTATTAATAACTAGCTGAGAGACCCGGCGTTGCCCGGGATGTAATGTTCCCGTTCCTCTCTCTCCTCCCCCCCTCTCTGTTTGTCCCCCATTCACATCAATCCAGTCCCCCCCCTCCCTCCCTCCTTTACAGCTTCATGTAGCGTGTGTGCGTCAGTCACTGTGTGTTTGCTCGCGCGTCAGTGAGTCTGAGGCAGAAACACAAACACACACAGACTGACTGGCGCACACACAGTCAGTGTGTGCCTCAGTCAGTGTGTGCGTGCGTCAGTCAGGCTTTGTGTGCGCGTCAGTCAGTGTGTGCGTGCGTGCGGCAGTCAGTCAGTGTGTGCGCGCGGGGCGTCAAAGGCAGGGGGGGGCGTCAAAGGCAGGGGGGGGCGTCAAAGGCAGGGGGGGGCGTCAAAGGGGGGGGGGGCGTCAAAGGGGGGGGGGCGTCAAAGGGAGGGGGGGGGGCGTCAAAGGGAGGGGGGGGCGTCAAAGGGAGGGGGGGGCGTCAAAGGGAGGGGGGGGGGGCGTCAAAGGGAGGGGGGGGGCGTCAAAGGGAGGGGGGGGGGGGCGTCAAAGGGAGGGGGGGGGGCGCCTCAAAGGCATGGATTCCTCCCCCTGCATTTCCTGCAGTGGACAGGAGGGGGGGGGCAGTGGACAGGAGGGGGGGGGCAGTGGACAGGAGGGGGGGGGCAGTGGACAGGAGGGGGGGGGCAGTGGACAGGAGGGGGGGGCAGTGGACAGGAGGGGGGGGCAGTGGACAGGAGGGAGGGGGCAGTGGACAGGAGGGGGGGGCAGTGGACAGGAGGGGGGGGGGCAGTGGACAGGAGGGGGGGGGGGGCAGTGGACAGGAGGGGGGGGGCAGTGGACAGGAGGGGGGGGGGGGCAGTGGACAGGAGGGGGGGGGGCAGTGGACAGGAGGGGGGGGGGCAGTGGACAGGAGGGGGGGGGGCAGTGGACAGGAGGGGGGGGGCAGTGGACAGGAGGGGGGGGGCAGTGGACAGGAGGGGGGGCAGTGGACAGGAGGGGGGGCAGTGGACAGTAGGGGGGGGGCAGTGGACAGGAGGGGGGGGGCAGTGGACAGGAGGGGGGGGGCAGTGGACAGGAGGGGGGACGCAGTGGACAGGAGGGGGGACGCAGTGGACAGGAGGGGGGGCAGTGGACAGGAGGGGGGGGCAGTGGACAGTGACACACACACACACACACACACACACACACACACACACACACACACACCTCAGTTGATGCGCCCTTTCTCAGTTCCGTTTGGCGCCGGAGGTGGGGAGCGACACCTACCTGTACTTCCGGGCGCTGCCACCGTCTGACTCGGCGCCGCGAGGGAGGAAGGGGGTCCGCCATCTTACGCGCCGCGTGGCAGCTGCGGGAAGCGAGGTGATTTGGAGAGGGGGGAGAGGTGATTTGGAGCGGGGAGAGGTGATTTGGAGCGGGGAGAGGTGATTTGGAGCGGTGAGGGGGGAGAGGTGATGCCGCTGGGGAGGGGGAAGAGGTGATGCCGCTGGGGAGGGGGAAGAGGTGATGCCGCTGGGGAGGGGGAAGAGGTGATGCCGCTGGGGAGGGGGAAGAGGTGATGCCGCTGGGGAGGGGGAAGAGGTGATGCCGCTGGGGAGGGGGAAGAGGTGATGCCGCTGGGGAGGGGGAAGAGGTGATGCCGCTGGGGAGGGGGAAAAGGTGATTTGGAGAGGGGAGAGAGGTGTGTGTGTGTGTGTGTGTGTGTGTGTGTGTGTGTGTGTGTGTGTTTTATTTATTTTTTTGGACCTTTGGCCCGTCACTCCGCTTCAGGCCAATGAGAGGTGTGGGGGGCGGGCCAAGGGGGTGGTGTGAGTGTGTGAGGCCAATGAGAGGTGTGCGGGGGCGGGCGGGCCAAGGGACCAATGAGATTGCCGCTAGGGACACCGGACATCCAGCAGGCAGGCATGCATGCAGGCAGGCAGGCAAACATACAGTGCTTTCACTAATATAGTATAAGATTGTATTTTCCGTTAGGTATTCCTGAATATTATCCCGTACTAAACCTTAACGTAGCTTCCCCACTATTGATGTCAGGCTTACAGGTCTGTAATTCCCTGGTCATGATTGGCTTCCTTTTGAAGTGAAACGTCTTTGCTGGCACCTACCAAAATTTCCCTTGCAGTAAACCGCCCTCACGGTGACGGACTTACAGAAGAGGCCGTCGGGGACGGCGGTGTCAGGAGCTCAGCACAGGAGCCGTTATCCCCTACCACTGCGTGCCTGCGCAGGAGCTGCCAGCTCGGCGCGCATGCGCTGAAGCAGCATACACGTACACAGACACATAGGGACACAAACACACACACACATAGACACACACAGACAAACACACACATGAGGAATTCACAGTTACTATAAATATAGAAGTGCAAATAGGTAAAACAAGGTGTGTGTGCCGCGCACGCGCGTTCTAAGTGAAACTTCTTGGCTTTTTTGGCATTGACACTGGCTTGATTTTTAATTAAAAACATCACCATCACAAATACAATTTCTGTGACAAAACAGTTTCACTTAAAATGCGCGGTCTCGGCACACACACACTTTTTTAAATATAGGCACCACATCTGCTTTCCGCCAATCTTGTGGTACTGAACCTGTCTGTGCAGATCACCTACATTAAAAAAAATGACATGCAAATGAGCTTGAGACAAAAGGTGGCACTGTGTGCTCATTTGAAAGTAATTTCCCAGAATCCCTTGCTGCAGATGTGTGCTGAGCGATAATGGGGAGAGACAGGGTTGCAGATGTTACGGATTACCTGCCGAGCACTCCAGTGCTCGGGCCTGCAACGGGCTTCACAAAGGGTCAGACGAGCTCCTATACGATATCCTGGATACTTCCGCGTGGGGATCCGTCAGGGGCGATCCCACCCTGAAGATAGTCCAGCTCTCTTTAATGACAAAGACTTGAGCCCAAGTCTCTCAGCAGGAAACGCAGCATCCACTGTGTCCCTAACTAACAAATAGCTAATGGGGCAGGGTCCCTGACCTAGGGCCTGTCCCTACAACACTCAGCTACGGTGACTCAGGGCTATCTGGGACCTAGGGGATTACTGGCCTAGTGCAGGGAGTCACTGACTCCTACACCCTAACTCCTTCCCCTAGCTGCTCCGGTCACCAACTGACACCAACTGACACCAACTGCCTAACGTGCTGCAAGCCCGCGAAATGTATTAATCTCCCTGCAGGGAGATGCTGCAGCCCTATTGGCTCCATGGGGTCATGTGACTCTGTCCCTGTGCACCCTGGGGGCTGACTGCCCTGTGAGTATCCGAAGGGGCTCTGAGCCCTGACAGGGGACATGGCTACATCCTCCCCCTGGTAAAAACCCCAACGTCCTCGCTTGGGACACAACTCAACCATGTACAGAAATTATATAATAAAAATGCATTTCAAAATATAACTTAACACATGCATGACTCTAAACAATATTGCACAATTCTGTGAGCATCACAATCACAGATTGGATCTTGCTCCAAGACCACTGCTGAACCTCATAATGGGGTGCTCCAATTTGATCAGAGGTTACCCGAGTTGGAGGGTACCTGACTCTTTGGCTCCTGCGGAGCTGTTCTTCTGCAACTCCTTCGGGGGAGTAATAAACACAGTCCTGAGGCTCAGCCTCTTCCCTTGAGGGGAGAAATGTCTCTGAACAGTCTCTGTTAGGCACAAAGCACGGGCTCTGTGGATCCAAGGGCTGGCCTGTTGGTTCCATCTTAGTAGGCGTTGGCCTATGGGGCCCTTTACCCATAGCTCCTCCAGGAGATGCCCCTTCTGTGGGGTAGTCCCTTTGAGGGGGTCCTTCCATAGGATCTTCAGGAGTTTCAGAGTGGGTCTCGTTATGGACAGTCTCTTGACCCATAAGTCGGACTCACAGTTGAGCGGTGTGGCCAATATCTCTGCTTCCTCATCTCCCACTTGTGGAATGGGGAGAAGATGATTACGATGCCATACCTTTACCCGGTCTTCAGTGTCTTTGATGCGATAGACCGGGAGGTCAGGCATTTGAGATTCTATTTCATATACCCCGTCTCTCCATCGGTCGGCCAGTTTGTGTATTCCTGGGAATCCCAGATTCCGAAGCAGCACAGCGTTTCCAGGACGAAGTTCCCGATATTTGACCTTATGGTCGTATCGCCTTTTATTTCCAGCGTTCAGCTTAGCGGTAGACTTCTCAGCCTGTTGATAGGCCTGCTGTAAACTGTCTTTAAGTCTTTGCACGTATTTGAAATGGGTAGCATTGTGTATCCCATCCGTCGAGACTTTAAGACGTACATCCACTGGTAGCCTCGCCTCTCGCCCAAACATGAGGAAGTATGGAGAGAATCCAGTTGATTCGTGTCTGGTACAATTGTACGCATGCACCAGGGCCTCCACGTGTCGACTCCATTCTGTTTTCTGCGCACTCTGCAGAGTTTCCAGCATGTCCAGTAAGGTTCGATTAAATCGTTCTGGCAGGGCATCTCCTTCGGGGTGATATGGGGTCGTTCGTGATTTGGCGATGTTCAGCATTTTGAGCAGTTCTCGGATCAACGTGCTCTCGAAGTCCCAACCTTGGTCTGAGTGAAGGCGGTTGGGAAGACCGTAGTGTACGAAGTACTTCTCCCATAATATTTTTGCCACCATGATGGCTTTCTGATCTTTCGTAGGGAAGGCCTGGGCATACCGTGTGTAATGGTCCATGATGACCAACACGTTGCATATTCCCCGGCTATCGGGCTCAATGCACGGAAAGTCCATACACACAAGGTCCATTGGGCCAGAACTCTTCAGATGGCCCATGGGAGCTGCTCTGGTAGGCAGGGTCTTGCGCTGTATACACCTAGTACAACGGCGGCAGTGGCGTTCTACGGCCTCTCGCATCTTGGGCCAGAAAAAGCGGTCTCTGACCAGCCCAAAGGTCTTCTCTACACCGAGATGTCCATGCTCATCGTGTAGGGACTTTAGCACCATGTATTGTAAGTTCTTAGGGAGGACTAGTTGTCGCCTATCCGGGTGGTTGTGGTATTGCACCACCCAATAGAGTAAGCAGTTGTCTATTTCGAATTTGTCCACTTCCCGCATGAGCAAGGCAACCAAGTCATTGGGAGCACGCTTTAGAAGAGCTGGGTTCTTCCTTTCGACGGCTTGCCTAATGATACTAACGACCGGATCTCGTATTTGGTAGTCTACCAGATCTTTCCACAGTAGCACTTTATCATGCATGATGTTCATCCCTTTTGGATGGCAGTAGGCAGCTGGGACAGCGTGCGACTGGCATCCAAAAGAAACTGCAACCCTTAATTCTGAGAAGGCTACTTGATCGTTGACGATGGCGACAGTGCTACACATAGTTTTTCCCATTCCTCATCATCTTGAGAACACTTAGCCCTGGCCGTCGGGGGAGGGCGTCAGCCCCGACATTCAAGGGTCCCGGCTTATACTTCAGGGAGAAGCGGTAATTGTTCAGAGCGGCCAGCCATCGGTGTCCGGCTGCATCCAATTTGGCCAAGGTATTGATGTACGTGAGGGGATTGTTATCCGTCCTTACCTCAAACGTAACCCCGTAAAGGTAATCGTGGAGCTTCTCGGTGATCGCCCACTTGAAAGCCAGGAATTCCAACTTGTGGACGGGGTATCTCTGTTCACTGGGTGTCAGACTGCGGCTGATGCAGGCTACAGGCCGAAGAACTTCGGTGTGCTTCTGGTGCAAGACAGCACCCAGTCCATTGAGACTAGCATCCACATGCAGAACGTATGGTTGGTCGGGATCGACATACGCAAGCACCGGCACTTCGGTCAGGCATTTCTTCAATTGCAGGAAGGCCTGTTCACACTCGGGCGTCCATTTATCCCCAAACGGTTGGCGGGCCGATACAGCCTTCCTTCCGGTATCTTCAGGGTATATCTTCAACAGATTATTCAGGGGTTTTGCTCTACTAGAGTACCCTTCCACAAAGCGACGATAATACCCACAAAAACCCAGAAAGGATCGTAGTTCTGTGACATTCTCGGGACGCGGCCAGTTCACGACCGCTTCTACTTTGGCTGGGTCAGTGGCGATCCCTTGAGCCGACACGATGTACCCCACGTAGGTCACCGAAGTGTCACAAAACCGGCACTTGTCTAGGGACAATTTCAGGCATTCCTTCCCAAGATGGTCTATTACTTTAAGCAGCCTTTCTTCATGCTCCTCCAGAGTTCTTCCAAAGACAATGATGTCGTCCAGGTATACAAGACACACCCAAGGGTTCATGTCCCTGATAGTCTTCTCCATCAGTCGTTGGAAGGTAGCAGGGGCCCCACATATACCTTGGGGCATACGTGTGAATTGGTAGAACCCAAGGGGGCAGACGAAGGCTGTTTTCTCCTGATCCTCTGCATTCATAGGTACCTGATAGTACCCAGATCGTAGATCGAGCACGCTGAACCATTGGCTTCCATTCAGAGCATTCAGGATCTCTTCAATGCGCGGAAGGTTGTACTGATCCGGTATCGTATGATTGTTCAGAGTTCGATAGTCGACACACAGTCGTATGGATCTGTTCTTTTTCCGCACCACCACTATGGGTGACGCGTAGGGCCCCCGAGACTCCTTCAAAATCCCAGCGGTTTCCATGTCCTGTATGGTGTTCCTCACATCGTCCACATCCCACGGGGCGATGCGACGAGAGCGTTCCCGGAACGGGGTGGCATCACTCAGTCGAATGGCATGTTGAGCGCTGCGAATGCACCCCACATCCATCTCACTCGTGGAGAACACAGTCCGTCATTTATTCAACTGGGTTGTCAGCCGTTCTTTCCACTTGGGGGGCAACGTCGACTCGCCGAAGTTGAAGTCCAGATCAACTAGCCCCTCATTCACTGCCACCGCATTCACCTGGGGCATTGTTTCCACAGGGCTGACCGGATATATGCAACCCAAACTCTGGTTGGCATCAAATTTCATCGGGAAGAGGGAGAGATTCTGCACATACAAGTGGGTTCGTAGAGGGATTTTAGTCGCCCACTCCCTCACTTCGGGTAGTACCCTATACCCTCTCTGAACTTCTTCCTCAGGGGTACTCTCCAGAGAGAAAAGCTGATCACTCTCGTCTCGTTCGGGATAACAACATCAGACGGCCATTCGTTGCACTCCCCCTGGTAAAATGGTCGTCACTCCGTGTTGACGATTGTAGATATCCCCGTGGCGTTCCAAGGCATATACCCGGTTACATTCCTCTCGTAGGACTGGGTCTAGGAGCAAATGGGCCAGCGGCAACTCATTGGTCTCTTTTAGGTAGGATCTGATCACAGCTTGCACTATGTCAGTATTGGTCCCCAATATGATCGGATACTTGCACTGGTCTTGAGGCTCCGGTCATACCATGGCTGCTACGTGCATGGGGTGTGTCTTGCCGGTGTTCAGTTGAAGTATTTCTAATTCAACCCTTGCAATCCCGTCGATGGGGTAGTCTTCATTACTTAACCCCCTGACCTTCATATGTTCGGCCGACTTCAGGGGGCAGTGTCCAAGGTGCTGGTCGTAGAAATTGCGGTATATAATAGTCACTTGAGACCCGGTGTCCAGTAAGGCAGAGGCGTAGATTCCCTCCAGTACAACAGGCACGATGGCTGGGGGGCCTACTTAACGGTACGCATCCCCGGGTAAGGTGTCAGACAAAGCCTCTTCGGGTCCAGTAGGGGTTTCTGGATCAGACTCTGCCAGTCGCCTGCTGCAGACCATTGCCCGGCTGAATTCCCTCTATTTGGAGGTTTTTCCTCCGGGGGGTCCTCCCTTTCTGGACAGTCCCTGGAGAAGTGGCCCTTCTTACCGCAGTTATAGCAAGTGATTTCTCTGCGTTCGGGACGACTCCTGTACGGGAAGATAATTTCCCGGAGGGGCTCTATTTGGAGACCGGGACCTTGTCGGCGGCCTCTTCTTCCTGCATTGGGGATTTCTTGGCCTTTGCCGCAGTAGCCCCCGGAGGTTCACTCGTTGGAGACTCCTTTGTCTTCTTGAGAGAATTCAACTGGGCGTAGGCTTCATGTTCTTTTATCTCATCTATTAGCTTCTCCCAGGAAGGGGGATCACCTCGCATCAAAGAGCACCTCATCATGAGTACAATATGATGTTTGGGTAGAGCTCCTCTCAGAAATTGCTCACGGCGATACTCATCCACCTCTGCGGCCGTAATACGTTTCCTTTTCCGCAGCTCCCATAAGACTGCTTGAATCCTCTGTAGGAAATAGCTCCTCTCCGTCTTTTTGGCAAAGATTGTAGTACCTCTTCATCAATTGTCCTATGTCTTCGGTTCGCCCGTAAGCCCGCACAAGAGTCTCTAGCATTTGATGTGCGGTGACATCCGCATGCTGATCTTTAGCCATCTGTATTGTGGTGGATGCAGGAGGGCGCAGGCATTCCATTATGCGTTGCTGCTTCACCAACTCAGAGCACGTCCACTCTTCTAGAACCTGAGAAGTGTATTCCCTCCAGACTTCAAACGCTTCTTCGCCCGTCGGGGTCGGCTTGGTCCCCGAAAAGATTTTTAGCTTGCGATAATGCTGTTGGGTCGGAGCTTCGGATTTGGCCGCCACCCTGTCTAGGATAGTCTGAGCTAGCATTTGGATTTCATCCCCAAGTTTAGAGGACGGGTTGGCAATACTTAGCGGTGGACTGCAATTGGTGGGCGCAGCCAGATCGGCCCCGCAATCACTCTCAGGAGGGGAAGGCGTTGTATGCATAGCAACCTCTTCTAAGTTCGTGCGAGAGCTGCGGGGTTCAGATTTTATGGGCAGTTCAGGGTAAACAACAATACAGCAGGAACCGGTGGGCCTTCCGAGCCACAAGCTGGACGGACCCTGGTCTTCAGTTATATCTTGTCCTATACTCACTAACACGAAGCAATACTCCTGGTCCTCATCCTTGCATTGCTCTAACACTTTTATTGTGGCAGCATCCCGGAGATTTGGGTGCTGCCTCAGGGCTATTTGTATGGATAAAGACGGAATATCAACAGGGATGCGGCTCACCGCGAGCGTGTGGGGCGGCGGCACTTGCAGCTCTACGGCCCAGTCATACACTTCTGAGTGCGACAAGTACGGTAATGGTGGTGACATTTTGAGAGAAAAAAAATGGAACAGGGCACCCCAGGTCTGAATCTCAGCAGAGCCTCCAAATGTAACGGATATTCCACCCCACCCAATCGCAGATATAGTGTGGGTGCGGGGAACGTAGTGTTACCAGGTGTTGTGCTTTACCTGTAGGCTCACAGGAGGGCTGAGCTTCCACCACGGGGAACCTGGGGCAATTATATTAAGGGTAACCCTGTACTCAGTGCAGCGCCTCCACCTGCGATGGTTCCTAGCAGAGCAGGAATGGTTCCTCGCAGGACACATATAAATAACCAGCACAATGTATGTAACCAATCAATGACTTTACTGGCAGCAACCATAAACGTACTTGCATATCATAACCATAAGCAAATGCACACATATCAACAGATGTCCCTCCCTAGAGAATACACTGACTACTGTGTCTCGCAGGACGCTAACACTATCTTGCGCCAAGGTGGACGCCAACACTTCCCCAAATTCCATCGGATGATCCCACCCCGTGTCCAGTGACCCCACACAATGTCCTGCACTCTTAAGTCACATAAATGTGTGTGACTGCGCAGCCACTATGTCTGGTAATAGGATTTGTTGGTGCACTTGATGTTACGGATTACCTGCCGAGCACTCCAGTGCTCGGGCCTGCAACTGGCTTCACAAAGGATCAGACGAGCTCCTACACGATATCCTGGATACTCCCGCGTGGTGATCCGTCAGGGCCAATCCCACCCTGAAGATAGTCCAGCTCTCTTTAATGACAGAGACTTGAGCCCAAGTCTCTCAGCAGGAAACGCAGCGTCCGCTGTGTCCCTAACTAACAAATAGCTAATGGGGCAGGGTCCTTGACATAGGGCCTGTCCCTACAACACTCAGCTACGGTGACTCAGGGCTATCTGGGACATAGGGGATTACTGGCCTAGTGCAGGGAGTCACTGACTCCTACACCCTACCTCCTTCCCCTAGCTGCTCCAGTCACCAACTGACACCAACTGACACCATCTGTCTAATGTGCTGCAAGCCCACAAAATATATTAATCTCCCTGCAGGGAGATGCTGCAGCCCTATTGGCTCCCTGGGGTCATGTGACTCTGTCCCTGTGCACCCTGGGGGCTGACTGCCCTGTGAGTACCCGAAGGGGCTCTGAGCCCTGACAGGGGACATGGCTACATATATAACAAAGGGAGATATGAACATAGATGCTAGAGTTAAATCTGATGTCAATGCAATCATTGAGTCCAGACGGATTTAATGTATTTAAAACATATATCCAGTAGATTTCCCGTGATTTAAATATTTATGTCTATCACCACTTAATAATGAAGATTTGATATTTTCAATGCCCATCACCATCATTGTGGCTGGGTCTTTGTTATGTTTTAATTGATAGTGGTGAGATAGGCTGTGTGTTTGTAGGCTGTGTATAATGTTTCTTCGGTGCTCTAAGAATCGTGTACTCAGACAACGAGCCGTCCTACCGATGTATTGCAAGCCACATGGGCACATGATGGCATATACCACAAAGCTAGATAGACAGTTAATATGTCCTTTAACAGGGTGTATCGATCCGTTAGAATGGGATGTAATGCTGTTTGAAGTCTTTAAATGTTTACATGTTATGCATCTTGTGCGTTTACACAGAAAATTACCATCAGTCTCACTGATATTTTTTGTATGTATATCTTCTATAGTTTTTAACCTACTTGGTGCTATTATAGATTTAATATTCCTCGCTTTTTGGAATACAACCGGTATCCTTGTAGGTAGTCTACTGCCGATGATCGGATCATTTTGCAAAATGTTCCAGTGGGAGTTTAATATCAGTTTGATCTTAGAAAATTCATCGTTAAATTGT
This sequence comes from Ascaphus truei, assembly GCF_040206685.1. Taxonomy (NCBI): domain Eukaryota; kingdom Metazoa; phylum Chordata; class Amphibia; order Anura; family Ascaphidae; genus Ascaphus; species Ascaphus truei. Next base: position 135,773,651 of record NC_134488.1, read on the forward strand.
GTCACAAAGAAAGGTGTATTGGAGTTTTGTCTCAACTCTCTATTATTATTAGCCCCCCTTTGGTTTGCGTGTTGATTTTCCCAATAGTACATGTCTATCTAGTGTACCTACCTGTTCAAATGTCTCTTGTATGGTACGTCTATCATAACCCTTAGCCACAAATCTATTGACTAGAATATCTCCCTGGGCCAAATAATCAGAGTCAAGAGAACAATTTCTCCTGACCCTTAGGAACTGGCCCCTGGGGATGTTCTCACACCATTTCTTGTAATTATTGCTGGTATTGTGTCTATATCTATTTGTTGCTACTTGTTTAAAGAAAGTCTTTGTAATGATCTTGTCCTCTTGATTGATATTAAGTTCTAGATCAAGAAATTTAATTTTGGATTTATCTATCTCTGATGTGAATTCTAATCCCATGTTATTAATATTGAAGGACGAAAAGATATCTGACACTTCCCTCTCGTCACCATCCCAAATAAACAGTAGGTCGTCTATGAAACGGCCATAGAACACCAGTCCAGCCCCCAGCCTAGCATTACCCCACACATGGATACTCTCCCACAGTCCCATGTATAGGTTAGCATAGCTGGGAGCAAACCTGGTGCCCATGGCCGTTCCACAGACCTGTAGATAGTATTGATCTTCGAATAGAAAATAATTATGCTCCAAAATGAAGCGTATGGCCTTCAGGATAAATTCTCGTTGAATAAAGTCCAATTTTGTGTCAATCTCTAGATATTTACTGACTGCCTGTATACCTTTCTCATGATTAATACATGTATATAGGGATGCCATATCGCATGTGGCCCACACATATGTGGACTTCAAAGGGATACTAGAGAGAGAGTCAATGACGTGCAGCGTGTCCCTAATGTGTGATCTCAATTCTGCCACAATTAGTTGTATATATTTAGCTACTTATAAATGATATACCAATAGTGGATTAAACGTTAACAAATCTTTATTCTTCCAACTACTATGTGACATTATAAATACCATAAATATTCCTATATTAGCACATATTTGAGAAACATGCTGGTCACTTATTGTTGGTGGTTATATATAGGTGGTTCTTATTGACCTCAAATATATAGGATAAACTATAATTACATCTTAATTGAAGTTGTCTTCCAATTTCTTCTCTTTTCTTTGTATATTATTGATTAATTTGATGTAGCATTAATGATTATTTTATTGATTATATGTATTCTGTTTTATTTTATTCGATATATCTATGGTAATCATGCATGTGCATGTAATCATGTTGACATATGGTGTATATGTATTGAAATTAATAAATATCCTATATTGGATTATATATAAAAATATCGCTGACATTTTAGATCTATCTATATATGTGAAGGTATACACATATGCAGTGTTCGACAAATCTATACATTTGCTCGCCCCGGGCGAGTGGATTTAACCCCCGGGCGAGTAAATATTGGCCCAAGCAGCACACGTTTGGTACTAGGTGGCGAGTTGATTTTTTTGTGTGGCGAGTAGATTTTTTGGTGATTTGTCAACCACTGCACATATGTACCCAAGGTACAAACATGATTGCATATACATATATTCATGCACCTCTGCATTTATAAGCTATTAATTAACTGTTAGAACAGTATATATATGATACTATGGATGGAAAGGGAATTATATATTTATCTATTTACGTCTGATAATGAATTGATATATGTTTCCAGTATTAGGCATTTATTCTAATGATACCCATGTGTAATCAATGTATTTTTTCCATTTTATAATGAGCCAAGCTCCTATTTAATTGGTTTATGCAAATATAAATAGTCATGACGTATGTCCGTCTCTTTTCCCCTGACGAAATCACCTAAGTGTGAAGAAACGCGTAGGGATTAGCAGTGTGAGCAAGTGGTAGCTACTGCACCCTACCTATCCATACTCGGGACTTTGCCAGAGACTTTGTTTATGCCGCCAAGCAGTGACGACCTATCCTAAGGTCACACTACCCATTCCTCATATCTGGAGCTGCTGGTGAATCGATCCACTTCCGGGTGACACTTGGAGGAGTTGCGCAATCTCGGAGGCCCCTGCTGGACGGCGGCTTAGAGGTGCCGAAAATACATGTGGAAGTGAGGCGTGCAAGCAGAGCGGTGATGTCCGGCGTTTGGTGAATGAGTATAACTCATTACATGCTTATATATTTTTGTCGTTTGTGAGTGTAAATTTGTTGGACCCTCTTTTTATTGGAATATTAAATTGTGTATATTCCATCATATCGCACTAGGATCGGGCGCTTTCTTTCTTCTTGTTTCTGTAGATTCATCTTTAGGTCGTTGGTTCCATATAGAAAGCAGCCAGTATCCTGAGAGTAGGCCATAAATACAAGCTTTTGTATTATACAGGACTATATATATTTTTTATGTTTTTTTATTATGGTATTTTTACATAAATATTTTTGATATTTTTCATTTTTTATATTTGAGTCCTCAAAGTTATCTACAATCGTTATATTGAGTCATTTACTCATGCTGTTTACTAATAATAGTTATACTGTATGGTTTATTTAGAATTTTATAATTTGTTTATGTAGTTGTTAGATTTTACAGCTTTATATCATATTGAATTAATATCCCATTTACCTTCACATGGGTTTTTTATGATTTATAAATTATTTTGCAGTAAGATAGAACCTAGAGGGCGCAGTCTTTTTTCTATATATATATATATATATATATATATATATATATATATATATATATATATATATATACAAATACAACTGTATGCTCATCTGCATGTCTTAGGCAGGTCTGCAACCCCGCCTTTATATATATTGTGACAAACGCCCCTCTTTTGTAGCGCTGACGTCTGTCTGGGTTCTTCCCGACACAGTCTTCTAGGGTTAATTATACAACAAACAGGATCATGCAAAGTATTATGCTGCTTAACTCAGGCTTCTGCCTGCTTTATTTTCATCCAAGTAAGGTACTGCAGCTTTAACATGTGTAGGTTAGAGGTACTCAGATACTTTCATTCAGCAGTTCACTCATTTCAATGTTACAGTATTTCCCACACTGTTATTTCAAGAAATAAAACCAAAATCATATAAGCAAAATCCTATCCCTTTCAGGGATCTAACTACACATCAGAATTAGTCTCTCTAACAGCTGCTGGCCAACTAAACTGGTTCCCCAGCTTAAAACAATGCTCTTTCATTTAGGGACACAAGATACAGCACAGTCTTTTAGCAACAGCAGTAACCATTTGTTTTGTCTTATCTGTTCGTGGAGTCCAGGCAAATCCTCTGGTACTGTGATACGTGGAGGGGCCGTCAACCCCGATACTGGATGCAGGGGAGCAGCGACACCCCCAGCCCCCAGGCTCCAAGGAGAGAGAGTCAAATGCAAAACCTCTCTGCTCTAAATACCTGTGCATGTGATTAGAAGAGCAGGTGAGGGAGAACTAGAGCCATTGTAATCTGTGGTCTGGATTTTCCATCCAGCTGCCTGAGTTAATGGGAAGCTGTGGAACGGATCATTTTTAGCTATTCCTGCACTTTCTGCTCTAAAATGGGGCAGAAAGCTGCCTAACATCTTTGGACTATGTCACATATCCCCCTCCCCAGCTCACACCTACTGGGGTGAGCGGCCATGGACCTCACTGGGGTGAGCGTCCTACCTGAAATGCTTGAGCTAACTGCTCAGTACAACATTAAGTATTTACATGACACGAATATGAACTTCATTATAAATTTACCAACCGAAAAGGGCATTTTTTTTTTTTTTTTCCATATTGTAAGCTACCAATATTTTTTCTCTTATACTACAGCCTTGTAATCTTAAGGGCCATCAACCCTGTATATTAATTTGTAGTTTAGCTACATTTTCAACACAGAGAACCAATATAACATTGTAATATTGACAAAATGCTTATTTGCATAGTTAAGTGTCCGTGACATAGTCCACACGTGTAATAAAAAAAATAAATCGGTCAGTTCCCCCAAACATATTTTTTTTTTTTTTTTTTTTTGACTTCCAGTCTATTGCATCCTTTGACTTTATTTCATAGCCCGCTGCAACCTGCAAATGACTGGACTGTTTCTTTAGCTTCTGATGAGACCCTTGGACCAGATTCTCCTTGGCTCCACAGTGTGGTCCAGATTGGTGAGATATGGAACTATTCAGGCGCCGTGTTAACCTTCGTTGTTTTTTCTTTTCAATCTTTGATTTCCCTTTTGTGGCCATTACCAGGCCTTTGGGTTTTGGAGACCTAGTTGCCTCTGTACAAACGTAGTCCATATTAACCATGTCATCAGGATCTGTCAACAAGTTTGTTTTTTCAGGAACTGCCACCCACTTGGCTAAAACATCTTCTGTGTTGTCCTGGGTGTGTCCACTAGTTTGATAATCTTCTGGACAACGTAAATGAAATTGAGGATCTGGATTTTTGAATCCCAGATCAGGGAGTATATTCTCAGGAGGGTGCCTATCTGTTTCTGGAATAACAGCAGCACAATCAAAGTCAATTCTTTCTCCTTCCTCTTTGTCATCAGTGAGGGCATTGAGTTTACTTTCCCTGGTCTCCTTTTGTGACCGTGTCTCTTTTAGCCTTGGAATCTCTTTCTCCAACTTCATCTTTATAGCAAATCGTAATATTGCAACAGCATTGAAGATACACGTATAGGAACGTACAGCTTGCTTGGTTAGGAGGTAGGATTGATAGCCCGACTGAACCACTTTAGCCGCTTCTCCCATGTCCGTCATCTGTTTCAGAGCGAGGTTTAACTCTGTTTCATTTTCTCTATTCTTGACCTGCAGCTGCAGGTGCTCCTTCCGGGTCTTGTCCAGCTCCAGCTGCAGCCGGGCCCCCTCATTTGCCGTGTGGTCCAGCTGCTTGTAGATATCGGCCATCTCGCTTTTATAGCGCAGTGTCAGGCAAACCACCTGACGGACGGACACCTCCTCTCTCTTGGCGCACTGTATCTCGCGCTCAGCCATCTGCTTCTGCAGCTCTTCAACCTGATCGTGCCAGACCTCCCTCAGGGTCTTCACCTCTTTCTGGTGCTTGCTCTGGGTTTGCATCAGTGCCTCCATTTTTTGGATGCTCTGCAGTTTGTGTCGCCTGGATCGCCGCTGATTCTGTATTCTGCAGTGCTTCCTGCATTTCTAACTTTTCCTGGATCAATTGCTTCTCCACTTTTTCTGCTTGGTGAAGCTTCTCATCACCTTCACTGATCTGGTCAGTCAAGTCTGAATTTTTCTGTGTCAGACTTTCATTCTCTCTTTTTACAGTCTCTAAATTACTCAGGGTATTCTCATAGGTTTTCTTCAATGTACACAGCTCTGTGCTGCGAGCGTAGACCTCATGGCGTGAGAGTTCCAGCTCTGCTTTAAGCGCGCTAGCCTCTTGCCGAGAAACCCCCAACTCTGTGATGAAGTTTTGCACATCTTTCTGGGACATCTCATAGCATAGTTTCCAGTCAGTTCTTGTTTTCTTTGATTCGCTTGGCTCTCTGCCTATGATGGTAGCAGTAGCCTTTGTCATCTCTAGGCGTGTCGTCATTCCTGGGACGATTGCGCCAGGCCCTATGGGCTGTTGCTCATCTCGGCGCCTTTCTGACGCATGTCCTGACAGTGCAGGTTCAAGTGGCTCGGTCACTTCCCCTGTGACTTGAGGAACAGTTTTCTTTCTTTTTGCTTTATTAGCTCCAGAGATATCAGTGATACTGGGCACACACTCACTGTTATCAGCTTCCACATCTTGCTTGCACTCACAGGGCGTTGCTTGCTTTTGCAGCTGTTTGTCTTTGAAAATTTTGGGGCACACATCTTCCATGTGACCTACTTCACGACAGGCCCAGCATACTAAATTCATCTGTGGGTACGGCTCTCCTCCAGGGTCGTGATCATAGTATGGCCTGAAGGGACACTGTTTTGTATGGTTACGTACATTACACAACAAACATTTCACGTCGGCCATTTTAGAAACCCGGCAGGGACAATTTGCTAGCTGCAATTTCACTTACTTCAGCAGCTTACATACAGCACTTGCTAGCTGCAAATTCACTCACTTCAGCAAAAGGCATTAGCTTTACAAACAGCACTTGCTAGATGCAAAATTTTTTTTTTTCTTCAGCAAAACATTTTGGTTTTCTGTTTGGGTTCAGGGTGCTATTGCATCCACACTTCGCACATTCTCTGTGTATGCTAGAAGCACAACTGATATACACAGCGGGACAGACTTCACTCATAGCATCTGTACTTTAGTTCAGCTGGGCGGCCATTTTAACCCAGCGCATTTATTTGCAAACCCACAGACTTTTTAGTGTCTGCCCGCATTCTCCACCATATGTGACAAACGCCCCTCTTTTGTAGCGCTGACGTCTGTCTGGGTTCTTCCCGACACAGTCTTCTAGGGTTAATTATACAACAAACAGGATCATGCAAAGTATTATGCTGCTTAACTCAGGCTTCTGCCTGCTTTATTTTCATCCAAGTAAGGTACTGCAGCTTTAACATGTGTAGGTTAGAGGTACTCAGATACTTTCATTCAGCAGTTCACTCATTTCACTGTTACAGTATTTCCCACACTGTTATTTCAAGAAATAAAACCAAAATCATATAAGCAAAATCCTATCCCTTTCAGGGATCTAACTACACATCAGAATTAGTCTCTCTAACAGCTGCTGGCCAACTAAACTGGTTCCCCAGCTTAAAACAATGCTCTTTCATTTAGGGACACAAGATACAGCACAGTCTTTTAGCAACAGCAGTAACCATTTGTTTTGTCTTATCTGTTCGTGGAGTCCAGGCAAATCCTCTGGTACTGTGATACGTGGAGGGGCCGTCAACCCCGATACTGGATGCAGGGGAGCAGCGACACCCCCAGCCCCCAGGCTCCAAGGAGAGAGAGTCAAATGCAAAACCTCTCTGCTCTAAATACCTGTGCATGTGATTAGAAGAGCAGGTGAGGGAGAACTAGAGCCATTGTAATCTGTGGTCTGGATTTTCCATCCAGCTGCCTGAGTTAATGGGAAGCTGTGGAACGGATCATTTTTAGCTATTCCTGCACTTTCTGCTCTAAAATGGGGCAGAAAGCTGCCTAACATCTTTGGACTATGTCACAATATATATATATATATATATATATATATATATATATATATATATATATATATATATATATATATATATATATATATAAAACCATAATACTGAGTTAAGTTATGGTGAGTAAAAAAAGTGACAAAAACCCTCCACAGGAAAGCAAATATGCAAATATAGCTGTATGCTCATCTGCATGTCTTAGGCAGGTCTGCAACCCCGCCTTTCCCCATTATCACCCAGCATACAGCACTTCCACTGCAGCAAGGGATTCTGGGAAATGACATGCAAATGAGCACACAGTGTCACTTTTTGCCTCAATAACCATTTTTAACATGGTTCCCTATAGGCTTAAGCTTGCTGCATGGTCACAGCTTTGAGCACAGCCAGGGTTAAGGTGCATACCCAGAAAACCACCCACAGACAGCTGTTTCGACCTTGATGGGTCTCATCAGTGTGGGGTTTATTTTACTGGGAATCACGCCAGCAAGGTAGGTTGAATGGGTGTCCCAAGAGGTCCAAAACGGAGCACACCAGTAGCAAGGAGTGGGGCCACAAACCAGAAAAAAGGGTTAAAAAATAGTTTATTCCATGACAAGTGAGGGGTACAGGGTAACTCTGATGCGTTTCGGGAACAAGTCCCTTTGTCAAAGAGTTAATAAGCACAGATATATATATATACTAGCTGATATACCCACTGATATACCCGGTGTTGCCCGTGATGTAATGTTCTGGCTCCCACATTCTCCCTCTCAACTCCCTTCCCCCCCTCTTCACAGCTGTTCAGGCTTCCCCCCCTCTCTCCTGACTCCCTCCCCTCCTCTTTCCTGACTCCCTCCCCCCTCTCTCCTGACTCAGTCCCCCCCTCTCTCCTGACTCCATCCCCCCTCTCTCCTGACTCCCTCCCCCCTCTCTCCTGTCTCCATCCCCCCTCTCTCCTGACTCCCTCCCCTCCTCTCTCCTGACTCCCTCCCCTCCTCTCTCCTGACTCAGTCCCCCCCTCTCTCCTGACTCCATCCTCCCCTCTCTCCTGACTCCCTCCCCCATCTCTCCTGACTCCCTCCACCCTCTCTCCTGTCTCCACCCCCCCTCTCTCCTGAGTACGTCCCCTACTCTTTCCTGACTCCCTCTCCCTCTCTCCTTACTCAGTCCCCCCTCTCTCCTGACTCCATCCCCCCTCTCTCCTGTCTCCATCCCCCCCTCTCTCCTGACTCCCTCCCCCCCTCCTGACTCCCTCCTCCCCCCTCTCCTGACTCCCTCCCCCCCTCTCCTGACTCCCTCCCCACCCCTCTCCTGACTCCCTCCCCCTCTCCTGACTCCCTCCCCCCCTCTCCTGACTCCCTCCCCCCTCTCCTGACTCCCTCCCCCCTCTCCTGACTCCCTCCCCCCTCTCCTGACTCCCTCCCTCTCTCCTTACCCCACCCCTCTCCTGACTCCCCCCCCTCTCTCCTGACTCCCCCCCTCTCTCCTGACTACCCCCCTCTCTTCTGACTCCCCCCTTCTCTCCTGACTCCCTCCCCCTCTCTCTCCTGACTCTCCCCCCCCCATGCACCAGCACCTGTCCGCTGTGCACCGCCATCTTACCGGGGGCAGCTGCAGGAGGAAGGGGATCCTTCCACAGGCTGGCCGCCCACTGCCTGTCCACTCGGCACCATCATCTTAATGGAGCCAACTGCAGGAGGAAGGGGGTGCTTCCGGAGGCTGCCTGCCCACTGCCTGTCCCCCCCGCGCGGAGCTGTGTCAGGGGCAACACTACCCACATGCTGCTGCTGGCCGGGGCTCGGGTGAGCCTGGGGGGAGGTGAGCTGGGGGGGGGAGCCGGCGGGGTGTGTGTGTGTGTGTGCGCGCTGGGTGAGGCGGCAGTTGGGTAACGTCATAGAGCCACCAATCTGATTGGCCAGAGGCTGAGGACCAATCACATTCACCACATCTAACAACAACCATACAAATTTCAAATTTATATATTAAGATATATATATGCACTGTACTGTGTATTTGTGTCATAGGATGTAGCACTGAGCTCTGTTTGTGTTTCATGTTCTGTCTCTGGTTTTAAATAAATATGTATGTATGTATGTGTATATATATATATATATATATATATATATATATATATATATATATATATATTTACTTTGAAATATCTCCTCTTGACCTTTCAGGTGATGTATTTATTTATTTTCCCAATCTGAGGCTATTTTCGGACGATTTTAAGCATTTGTAATATGAAGTATCTGGGAGGGGAGAATGAAGCGGTCCCCCGATGCAGTCTGAGGTTACCAAGATGCTGGAGATGCAGAAAATAATCATTTGAATACTAAGTAAAAAAACATAAAACACAGCAGCAAATGACGAGGAAGCAGGATACCAGCATTATACTGTAGGAGGGACACTTCTATAGGCTTCTAATCGCTGCACATAAATGAACTCTGCACGGAAGCGCTGGCGAGAGTCTATGGCTGACAGAACGAGGAGAAATATGTGCATTATTATTTCTCACTTGGGGATTTTTGCACTGGCAGATTTCCAATATAATGTTAAGGGAACGTTGTGACAGCATTATGCTTTAATCATTTAACCCTTTCACACCAAGTGTAGTTCCTAGGACAATAAGACATTGTATTCATTCAGTGTAAGTATATTTGGAGATTACCCTGACAGGGTTAGCAAGATGGAATCATATTTTGTTCAAAAGTAGCCTTGAGCCCCTAAGCGTTAGGGGGACACGACAGTCAGGACTTGGCTCCCTTACCTTCCCCTTTGCTGTGGGGTAATGTTTCTCCCCTGCCCCTTCTCACCCTCACTGCATTGGTCTGTGACATGGGGGAGAGGGACAGGGCTCATTTAAGCGTGACTTTCTCTGGTCCATTCTCGCTAAATGGCCGTGTCAGTGTTGCGCCCGGCTTAGTGGGTGCTGTGGGCCGTTGAGTAGCACTGGCATTTACCCGTTGGTTGAACACTCTGGCAGGGTTGGCACTTATGTGATGTATTTCAATAAAAGCTGCAGCCTTTGTACCTCCAGACCTTTGTTTATTATAAGTATTATTATGAGGTTAGGTACACACAGGGGGGGATTCCATCGCAGGCTCCAATGTCAAGATGCAACTAAATGGCACCTTAGTTATTAGGGTTGTTTATACAAAAAAAAATGCAGCATCCAAATTACAAATTATATAATTAATCTTATCTGTTTGTCTTCTCATATGTAAGGGTCATCTGTTTAAACTCTTTGGCCAAACAGTTATAAGCCTGCAGCTACGTCATGGCATGTCCCCTCTGCAGGTCCTAACACTACCTGTGAATAGTCTCAGTTTCTTCTAATAAAGGGAAAATTGTTTCATAGACAAGTTGGCCACAGTTGCATGTGTAAGGGGGTCACTCCCGGTTCCCCTGATTTTCCTTTGCCCCCTGCCTTACCCCTGTGGCAATAGGGGAAGTGGACGGCGACTTCTCACGGTGGGCGCTGCCATCTGGGCCGGCGCCGGCGGGGTCCTGATGCTCGTGCATGCACGGAGGGTTGCGCATGCACAGATAGCCGTGGCGGCCATATTGTGGGTGGCGCGAGGTTCGCTCAATGCGCAAAAGTTGGCCAGGGTAGCGGTGGCCATTACAAGTGTGCAGGACCTCTGGGAGGTTGCGCAGGCGCAGATAAGCGTAGCGGCGGCCATTACAGCTTTGCACATGCGCAGTAGAGATCGTGCACGCGGTCTCCATAGGAAAGAGGTCCTGAGTGGACTACATCTCCCAGCAGCCTCTGGGGAATGCCCTATGATCCCTGTCACCTGCAGCCAGCCAGCCAGCCACTGAGACTTGCAGATTCTCTGCAGCAGGGAATTGGATACTGGGTCTTCTGGGTCGGAAGAACTGTTTTAACCGGACGATAAGGCGTTTGGGATCTTGCCATTGTTTTGGGTCACATGCCTGATTACACCCCTCCTTCTAAGCTTCCCCAAAGATGGCTGGATTTATTGTGACCCTGTTTTTTATGTAAGTATTATTTTATCTCATGAATATTAATTACTTTTAATCTTATACTAATAGTGTGGTTTTTTTTCTTTTTTGCGCCCTGCTATATGTGTCTATTCCTTCAGGCTCAATAAAGCCAAGATATAATTTCCCCCTAATCGGTCTCCATTATATGAACCTCTGCACACGTCTCTTGCACCCTCCATCATGCATTATGATTGCAGATAACAAAATGTACGTTAATGTAAGGGTATTAATCTACAATTGATCGATAAATGTTGGTTTTATCATAGATGCCACTAGTTAGCTAGTTGTGTTTCGATAATCTGTCAGTATTGAATTTCTCCAAGTAACAGAACTGGGTAAGAGATCAGACTTCCACACGCCGGAATAAAAACACAGCTTTATTCCATCATAACAATCCGGTGTGTACATCTTCCAGAGGGGAGAACTGGTAATCACGCATAAAAATGTGTGTAGCAAAGCCTGAAAGAGACAATATCCAAAGAAAAAACAGTTATACATAATCATAAATATTCTGAACTGTCCATACAGCCCGTCCCCCCGTCCCCCCGTCCCCCGTCCCCCCTGGCATTTTACCCTTTTCTTATTTCTATACAGGCCACAGAAACACTGGAAAAAGGACAAGTCAAGAAATAAACTGTGGTGGGCAAAATATTCCGTATTGTATGTAGTTTGGCCCTGTGCTCCGTGCCCACATTAGGAATGTCCTACAGGTAATTTTTGCAACAAGGTACAGAGTTTAGGAATTTTCTATTCAGTACCAGTTAGTACCAGTAAGTACCAGTTAGTACCAGTTAGTACCAATATTGATCTGAATATTCCTAAAGTCTCTTCGTGGTTGCCAAAATTACCCATCGGACATTTTAAATGTGAACAGAGAATGGGTTATCTGACACAAATACATTGATAATTACAGAAACATACAGACACAAACTGCTACACACTGACACACTGACACACACACACACTCAAAGAAACAGATAGACAATCTGACACACACACAAAATTAGTTATATTGTCACACAGTCACACTGATACAGAAACAGATACAACACACAACTCCACACAAGCAATGATACACACAGTAGAAGAAAGGTTTCTTACAGTTAGTAGATGTGTTAGGAAGGGAGATTTAAATGATATCAGACCCCGACACTTTCACACAGAATATTAGGAAACGTGCTTTATATATCCACATATAATATGTCCTCTGTATAATCCCACCTCTACCTCCATATAACCCAGTCAATATGGTACTCTACACGTCTCTGTGGTCACAGAAGGGATACGAGTTCCTCCCGGAATTAGTTCTGCTCTGCAGGTCTCACCACAGAAAGGGAACAATCCTCTCCTTCCAGTCTCGCTCTGCAATGAAGAGGATTACAGGAGCATCGCGTCTCTCTCTGCCAGGAGCCCAGAAACATTGAACTTTGCCTTTTGTTGCAGGTCCTACGGCAGCGAAAGGGTGCAGAGTTCCTCTGCTATTGTGGCTTTTGTTTCTTCATCTGTCGTGCTTCATTTGCAGTCAACAATTGAGTGTAAGCAGTGCCCTGGCACACACATGCCCGTCCCCAGAGATGTGTCTGAGCGTGTGTGTCAGGTATTGATCAGGTATTTCATCATCGCCGCTTCAGAGTTTCGCCACCATGCCACTATCAGATAAACTGAACACTAAGACACAGCAAGTCACCGCAAACATCAGTAACAGCCTAAAGGCAAAATGCGTCAAATAAGAATAAAATCATAAAAACGAAATTCAATTATTATTATTAGAACTAAATAACTTGAAATAATTAAAAAAAGAGATGCAGAGAAACACAAAGTGGAAGGTCAGAAGATGGCATTCCCATCTCATATACTATCTCTCACATGGAACTGCCGGAGTATTATACTATACCCAGCAAGCCCAGGTCACCTGTGATATAGTGAGGAATTCTAGCAGAGGTGAAGAGATTTGTGGGTGGGAAGGAGCAAAAAGTTGCACTCAGACAAGACAATGAGCCAACAATTAAAAACTGTGCACTTACAGTACCATAAGGCTGAGTCCCCAGTCTTCACTGTGACACGCGTGCCTGGCGGTGGGGCGGCACGTGCACAGCGCTGCACCGCGTTGGCGGTCTGAGGGGAGAGGGAAGGTTTGCGACCTGAGGGGGCGTGGCTGTGGGTTTGCGGGGGCGTGGCCATAACGTCCCGCGGCTGGTTCGTCCTTATTGGCTGAACCGCCGGCGGGGGCGTGGCCACGGCTCTGTCGCGGATTCTAATGTCAAATTCCCCTGCCTCCCTGAAAACCTGTCACCGCTGGGGAAAGGTGCGCGACAAGGTAGGGACTGGGACCGGCCGGACTGGGTGGGCGGGGCTTGATAGCACAGCGCACGCCGAGCCGTGCGCTGTAGAAGTGACTGGGGTCGCCCCCTAAGGAGAGGTGAGAACTTCTACTTGGAATTGTATGGGAACACTGATAACAAAGGACCTAATCCAGCAGGGGAAGAGTGAGAAGAAACCAGCTGCTTACATCTCAGCCCTTATTTCTCGCTATACTCCTGTCCGACGCTTGTGTTCTGATCAAGGATGTCTTCTCTTTGCCCCTTTTGTATCTAAAGCCCTGTCCCACCTTAACCCTCTCTCACTGACTGCCCCGCACCTCTGGAATGTCCTTCCCCTCAATACCCCACTAGCACCCTCTCTATCCACCTTGAGGACCCATCTTAAACCCTCCTCCTTAATGAAGCATATGAGTAGCACCGTGGCTGATACTATACATCTCATACATTGACCATAGCCCCCTGCAGGCGCACTTCCAAGAACACCTTCCTACTGTCTCTGTACGTTCTTCCTACCTACCAATTAGATTGTAAGCTCTTCAGGGCAGGGACTCCTTTTCCTAACTGTTACTTTTATGTCTGAAGCACTTCTTCCCATATGTGTTATTTGTATTATTTGTTATTTATATGATTATCACGTATATTACCGCTGTGAAGCGCTATGTGCATTAATGGTGCTATATAAAGATATATATACATACTATTGATGCGTCCTCCCAGAAGACGTGGCAAAAGCAATAAAATCCATGAAGAATAAGAAGGCTCCCAGGGGAGATGGAATCACAAGTGCAATCTTCAAAGAAGCCGGGGAAAGAAGTAGAAAAACTCCCTGCAAAACTGCTGCTTGAAAAACATGAAGAATTCCAGAGCAATGGAGTAAAGCCATAGTAATCCTCATCCACAGGAAAAGAGACAAAGGAGACCTCAAGAACTACAGACCCATCAGCCTGCTTCCAATCACATGCAACATTCTAAAAACATGCAGTGCTCACTAATCGGCTGCAACAGGCCCTGGACTTCTCACAGGCTGGAGAACACGCAGGATGCTGCAGTTGATACAGATGCGGCGGCCGTTATCCGAACATTTCACGCTTTGTATTCCTGGGCATACACAGGTCGTGCCGCGTGATTTCTTCAAACTTTCCCGCGTTAAGACGCGTGTCTACTTGTGTTTTTATCGAGTGCAGAAAATGGCATTTTAGCGTTGTGTGCAATACCGGCGAGAAACTCAAGTGGGCGATCGCGAGTTGTCTTAAAATCTAACAATCTAATAGCAATTCAACCTGTCTTATATTCCGTACAGTTCAGCAACTGTGTGTGTGTAATTGTAATGTGAAGATTAACGTTCCGAGTTTATACTCTATACTGTACATGGGAAAGAAGTCCTTTCTGAGGCTCCTTAGCCATACACAAATCCTCTAACTGTAGAAGATTAAAAATATGAGCACACACAACAAAAAGTATTTTTAACGAATTAAGTGTTGTATTTGTACAGGATAATAAAGGAAAAGGAGTTATACAAAAATACAACGTCGCCCTTCTTCCGAATGTAAAATATTTATTCGTGCATGCATGCACGGTACTGTACGCACAGGTGAGCAAATTTTTTTATGCCGAGCCCCCCTTTCCATCCATAACATTTCTTGGGGCCCCCCTGCCTGATGTAATCAAAATCACAAGAAAAAAAAAAACCTTTATTAAAACGGTATACAATGTAAATCCAAATATGTCTAAATACTTAAATATTTCAACAGCTCGCACTTGCAAAATTAGGCGCTGAGAGCGGTGACATCACCAACTCTCCAAGCATGAGCACAGGGTGTCCGACATAATTTTGCAAGCATGAGCGGGGGGCGTAAATCGGGGCTATTTTTGTGTGTGTGTGTGTGTGCGCGCGCGTGTGGCTGTGTGTGGCTGTGTGTGTGTGTGTGTGTGTGCATTGACTGCTGCTGAGTGTGCTTTAAAGTCAATTTTGTTTTTCTCCCCAAGTGCCAAGCTTGGGAGAGCGTACAGTACATGCACAAATCAGGTATGGGAAGAAAAACGGCGGTCACTGCTACTCCAAAAAGAACTCCAACCAGGCGCGTAAAAACTAAATTACTTTAATGATCAAAAACAAAAAAGAACATCCACATGGTAGTATACCTCTGACGCGTTTCGTTCTATAGTAGAACTTTATCAAAGAGTAACACCCTCTCCGTCCTCTTCTCTCTAAATATATTATGCCGTGCTATCATTGGTCAAAAATCACCACATGACCAGTCTCAGCCAATAGACTGAGAACCAATCAGAATAGATTAAAATCGGCTGCATAACCATTGGTTCAACTTAATCACGTGACCGTTCTCAGCCAATAGACTGAGAACCAATCAGAATAGAGAAATATCGGCTAGTATCAAGAGGGAGTGCTCGTGAGTGTTCAAAATTGAACACAGTGTGTCACGAGATATCCACAAAAAACAACCTTACAATATTACAACTTGACAAACAATACAGAAAGAAAGGGGAGTTTAAAAACAAAGAACATGTGGAAAAAATGTTGCATCAACAATTCGATTCGCTCATCATAGATAATGTACTCATATATATGAATACATAATAATCACTATAGTAGTATAAATAGAACCAAATAATTATTAAAGAGCAGAAGAAGCTAAGGATGCAACATTATATATATACATTAGTACCTGCTATATAAGTTTCAATGTATACGGATACTATTAGAGAAGCTGGCTAAAGACAAGGTCTAACAGATAATTCATTATAGAATGATATCATGGAAATACATCCTATGTAAAAGAAAATCCTAAACATTTTAAACCTATAAAATAATGATATTAACAAACTCCTATCGGTATGAAAGGAATATACATAGTATAATATAGTATAGTATAGGGATTCATATCCTGAACACAATATGTACAGGAAGAAGCTAGGTGTTCAAAAAGTGTTTTAGCTCCCAGTCTAAATTTATGCCAGATGGTTGAAGGGTGTTCAGGGTATGGATCCAAAACATCTCCTGTCTATTTAGTTTATTAACCCTATCTCCTCCTCTTGGGTGACACAGAACATGTTCAATTGCTGAAAATGTGAAATGGGCTATACCACCTTTTGGGCAAAGACTAAAGTGCCTGGATACTGGATGTATTTTGTCCTGCTTTTTAATGAGTCTCACATGCTCTGCTATCCTAGTTTTTAGCGGTCTCGTTGTGTGTTAATAAAAAAGTGATAGATTCCAAAAGAAAAGCCCCGTGAGTGACAGAAATGTCTGATAAATTCAAAAAGTGTCGTATTGCTCTTAATCCGTGCTCGTGTTGTACAATGGAGTACAGGGAGACCACATCTAGTGTGACCCACCTGTACTCCTTCTTCCAGACCACATCCTGTAGGGCGACAATAAGTTCCGTCGTGTCCTTGATGAATGAGGGCAGACAGAAGACCAAAGGTTGTAAAAAACTGTCCACATACCGCGATAACCCATCTCCCAAAGACCCAATGCTCGCAACAATGGGGCGTCCAGGTGGATCCACCAGCGATTTATGGATCTTCGGGAGTTGGTGGAATACCGGTATCACGGGATGTGGACAGCTCAAATAATCAATTTCTTTGTTGTTAATTACACATAACATTTTGCCCAGATCAATAACCTCAGCCAATTCTCCAAGAAACTTCAGTGTGGGATCACACCTAAGTAATTGATAGTTAGTTACGTTGCTCAGTTGCCTCAGTGCCTCACGTTTATACTGATCTATCGAAAGTACCACTAGAGCACCCCCTTTATCAGCCTTCCGTATCACGATATCATGATTTTTCTTAAGCAGTCCAATTGCATAGTCTCAACATAAGTAAGGTTATTGGAACTTACATGTGAATGTGAAAATCCTTGAGCCAATAATTTTAAATCTCGTTCTACTAATCGTTCGAACGTCGTTATATAGGGGCCCCTATTATAATTTGAGCAGAATATCGATTTCCTCTTAAACCCAGTAGTCTGACTACCAAACAGTTGCTGAGAGAATGTATTAGTAGATTCACCTTGTTGTTCCAATAACATACTTAGATCAGATACAGTACATTGTTCTTTAAAGGTAAAATTATTAACCAAAGAAACATCACAATCAGCCTCCAAATTCACACCAGAGCCCAGGTTGGTAAGATCAGTTCCATCACTAGAAATATCATTTCGCAAATGATCGAAAGGACCCCTTGTGGTAAAAAAAAATTTCAATGATAATTTTCGAGTGAACTTTTGAAGATCAATCACTGTTTGGAAAAGATGGAAGTCCTGGACTGGGGCGAAACCCAAGCCTTTATTAAGCAATGAAAGCTGATCATATGAAAGTTCTATGCCTGACAGATTAATCACATTGTTGTCCGTTGTGTTTAAGTGTATTTCTTCCTCTTTTGTCTCCCTCTGCCTCCCCCGTTTCCTTTTGGATCTTCTTGTCCTCCGTATTTTTTTGACCCAGATGGAAAAGACGCACCTGATGCTTGATTAGATGAATTTGTAGGTCTGATATTAACTAGTGAGATGGAGGATCTGCTGTCACTCCTAGTTCTTCCCTGGTTATCTGTGATATGATCTGACGGGCCCTCGAAGGAAACGGAGTGAGACCTTGATTCAAAGTCTGAATTATCTGAGTCAAAGCTAGATGTCTCTGTATGCCTGGTTTTTAAAATTGATTTCCCTGGTGTTTTATAGGTGCGTTTCTTAGAGGATCCCTTTGGCGTGCTGGAACCAAAGCCTTCCCTAATTACCTGTGGCCTTTGCCAACAATAAACTTGATCTTTGATGTAATTAGTCTTATCTCTCTCAAATTTATTGTGCTTTTTGTCACTGATAACATCCTCTATAGATTTTATATTCGATAACAGTCTTATAATTTTTAACAAACTGCTCTTGTTTAGCAAATGGTTGTAGTTTAGCTCTTAGAATATTTATCTCTGACATAATAACCGCTTTCTCAGTTAACTTATTGTCGCCCTACAGGATGTGGTCTGGAAGAAGGAGTACAAGTGGGTCACACTAGATGTGGTCTCCCTGTACTCCATTATACAACACGAGCATGGATTAAGAGCAATACGACACTTTTTGAATTTATCAGACATTTCTGTCACTCACGGAGCTTTTCTTTTGGAATCTATCACTTTTTTATTAACACACAATTATTTTATGTTTGATTCACAATTTTATTTACAGTTATTAGGCACAGCAATGGGCACCAGTTTTGCACCATCATATGCTAATTTATTTATGGGTTTTTGGGAAGCACATTATATATATCACATTAACAATTTATTTCGCACTAATATAATTTTCTTCAAGAGATATGTAGATGATCTCATATTAATCTGGGAGGGTGACGAACTTTCACTACTTTCTTTTATAGATACACTTAGTCACAATAACTTAAATATTAATTTCACATTTGAACAAAATATACATCATATCAACTATCTGGACCTATTCCTTTACATAGATAACGACATGAATATACAAACCGATATTTTCAGGAAGGCAAATTCCAAAAACACGTTGCTCAGGGCCAATAGTAGCCATCCACATTCTCAAATAAAGAGTATACCACAGGCCCAATTTATCAGGCTAAAAAGGCTTTGCTCTAACAATGACACATTTCTTAAACAATCAAAAGATATGTCAGACAGATTCAGGGCTAGAGGCTATACAGAGGAAATCATTAATACTGCCTTTAAATATGCTGATTCATTAGACAGGGCCATGCTTCTGAAAAAGAATAAATCCAAGAGACAAACAATCAAGCACAATACTTTTATTAATACCCAGGATACATGTACCATTTTTGTAACAACATATAGTAAACAATCAAAGTCTATCCGGGATATAGTCAATAAACATTGGTCAACATTATCCTTGGATAAGGACATCACAGAAATCACAAAATGTACACCAAAATGTACTTACCGTAAAGCGAAGACGTTAGCGTCATATTTATCACCGAGCCTCTTTGACTCCCATTCTAATTACCCACAAATTCAAGGTATACCCAAGGGATTTTTTTCCTGTGGCCACTGCTCAATGTGTCGCTATGCTCATTCCGTGAAAGTCATTATGTATGATTCCAACAAAAAAAAGTATAATATCACTAGCTTCATCAATTGTAATAGTAGCTTTGTGATCTATATGTTATCTTGCGGATGTGATAAAAAATACATTGGTCGCACAACGAGACCGCTAAAGACTAGGATAGCAGAGCATGTGAGACTCATTAAAAAGCAGGACAAAATACATCCAGTATCCAGGCACTTTAGTCTTTGCCCAAAAGGTGGTATAGCCCATTTCACATATTCAGCAATTGAACATGTTCTGTGTCACCCAAGAGGAGGAGATAGGGTTAATAAACTAAATAGACAGGAGATGTTTTGGATCCATACCCTGAACACACTTCAACCATCTGGCATAAATTTAGACTGGGAGATAAAACACATTTTGAAAACCTAGCTTCTTCCTGTACATCAGGCATGTCAAACATGCGGCCCGCGGGCCGCATGCGGCCCCCAATGGATATTTTTGCGGCCCGCTCACAACCAGCGCGGCGGCGGTCGTGTGTGTCGGCGAGCGCGTGGGCGGCGGTAAAAAGTTTTGGCCGCGGGAGAAGCGAGCGCGGGTGTTGGGGAAGCGAGTACCACGGGCGGAAGTAAAATCTGTCCTGCAGGGGCTGGAGGCGTACGGTGGCCGGGTGCAGTCAATCTGCACTCGTGCCGTGTGTGGGAGGACACGGGGGCGGAGTCAAAACCCCGGCGGAGAGACTGCATTCTCCTTGAAGCCTGGTAAACCAGAGAGATCATGGCCCCCCTCCATGAGGTGCAGAGAGTTCAGCAGTTCAGTGGAGATCCCACGGACAGGGGTATGTCTTCACAGCAGCCCCCCTCCCCCCTGTCAAATCTCTGTGTGAGCTGCACGTGCAGAAGGAGATCTGTGTGTGTGTGTGTGTGTGTGTGTGTGTGTCTGTGTGTGTGTGTGTCTGAGTGTGTGTGTGTCTGAGTGTGTGTCTGTGTGTGTGTGTATATGTGTGTGTGTGTGTGTGTTTATGTGTATGTGTGTGTGTGTGTGTGTGTGTGTGTGTGTGTGTGTGTGTGTGTGTGTGTGTGTGTGTGTGTGTGTGTGTGTGTGTGTGTGTGTGTGTCTGAGTGTGTGTCTGTGTGTGTGTATATGTGTGTGTGTGTGTGTGTGTGTGTGTGTGTGTGTGTGTGTGTGTGTGTGTGTGTGTGCAATGGATATTCAGAGTTGAGTGCAAATAGCCGCACGGCTATTCGCACTCAGTAGAACTTAACTGAGTGCGAATAGCCAAGCTGTTATGAACACGTTTCTATGCCTTTATTCACCAGGAAAAAAAACGGAAAGTCTTATAGCTCAGTGGTTATGCTGCAGGCCATTCGCAAAGTGGACCAGGGTTCAATTCCTGGCAGGGATGTTTATTTTTTCCATTTTTTTTTCTACTGAGTGCGAATAGCCTTCCTGCCTGGGGAAAGGTGCGCAACACAGTAGGGACTGGGACGTTTGGAACTGGGTGGGCGGGGCTTGATCGCACAGGCGTGCGCTGTAGTAGTTACTAGGACCGCAGCCTTAGGAGCCGCTTACGCATGCGTGCGGAGGCGTGTGTAAATGCAGGCGACAGGCAAGTTTAAATATACGCGCTGAGGGGAGCGGAGGAGCGGTCACGTGACAGCAAACATCCAATGGGGATGAGGGACTAGACCCGCCTCCCGCCACACCTTCGCCCCGCCCCCAAAGCGCGCTCACTGCCTCACCTGTCAGGCCACAAAAAAGCACCAGCTTCTGGAGGCGAGGCAGAGCAGGAGCGCGGCCCGAGGCACCATGCCCGAGTCCTTAGGCCTCGGGCATGATCATCGCTTAGGTGCTGACCCGTGCTGAGGCGCGCTGCTGCTCGGCACTGAGCCCCTGCAGCCGCAATGAGAGCGGCTTTAGCAGGGGCTCGCGCACGCTTCCGCACGCCTGCGGAAGCGTGTCTTAAGAAATCTTTTGTTTCTTAGCTTGCCGGAGCGCAGGGCCGGTCACGTGAACCCCCGTACTGCCGCCCCCCCGCAGCATTGTTCCCCCATCCACAGTACCACCGCCACCACCCGCAAGCACCCTCACGCCGCGCCCCCTCCCTGCTGGTAAGTCTGATTTTTGGGTGTGTTTGGGTTATTTTTTTTATATATATTTTATTGCAGCTATTTTTTATATTATTACACATTCCTAGTGAGAGAGACATATATATATATATACTAGCTGAGAGACCCGGCGTTGCCCGGGATGTAAATGCGTAATAGGTAGTATTATTTATAAATTGTGGAACAATAGGTGAGTATTTGTTGTAAAGGTTGGATAATAATATTGAAAAGAAAGATGGAAGAAAATGTAATACGATGTTGTATAAAAATGGTTTATTGTAACCACACCACAGTACAATGTATATTTTGGTGCCATAAGTGATGTAAAAATGTGAGGCGTGTGTCCTGCTAGGGTGTGAGGCGGCGGGTGGCGCGTGGGTTGTGAGTGCTGTCTGCGAGTGGGGGTCCTGCTAGGGTGTGAGGTGGCGGGTGGTGCGTGGGTTGTGAGTGCTGTCTGTGAGTGTGGGTCCTGCTAGGGTGTGAGGCGGCGGGTGGCGCGTGGGTTGTGAGTGCTGTCTGTGAGTGGGGGTCCTGCTAGGGTGTGAGGCGGCGGGTGGCGCGTGGGTTGTGAGTGCTGTCTGTGAGTGGGGATCCTGCTAGGGTGTGAGGCGGCGGGTGGTGCGTGGGTTGTGAGTGCTGTCTGTGAGTGGGGGTCCTGCAAGGGTGTGAGGCGGCGGGTGGCGCGTGGGTTGTGAGTGCTGTCTGTGCGTGGGGGTCCTGCTAGGGTGTGAGGCGGTGGGACAGTGATGTCGGTGCGTAGGGGCGGGAGGCAGCAGGTGTGTGTGGCGGCAGGTATGTGTCGAGTGTGGCGGGTGTCTGTTGAGTGCGTGCAGCGGCTGTGAGGCGGTGGGTGAAAGGCAGAGGCGGCCGGAGTAAGGGCGGGTGAAAGGCAGAGGCGGGGGTGGGGAGGCGGTAAGGCGGGCAGGAAGGCGAAGGGCGGCGGGAAGGGGAGGAGGGGGTGGTGGAGGGGGGCAAGGGGTGGAGGAGGCGGGCAAGGGGTGGAGGAGGCGGGCAAGGGGTGGAGGAGGGGGGCAAGGGGTGGAGGAGGGGGGAAGGGTTAGAGGAGGGGGGAAGGGTTAGAGGAGGGGGGAAGGGTTAGAGGAGCGGGGGGGAAGGGTTAGAGGAGCGGGGGGGGGGAAGGGTTAGAGGAGCGGGGGGGGGAAGGGTTAGAGGAGCGGGGGGGGGAAGGGTTAGAGGAGGGGGGGGAAGGGGTGGGAGGGGGTGGGAGGGGAGGGGGTGGAGGGGAGGGGGGTGCAGGGGTGGAGGGGAGGGGAGGGGGGGGTGGAGGGGAGGGGAGGGGGGGGTGGAGGGGAGCGGAGGGGGGGTGGAGGGGAGCGGAGGGGGGGGAAAGGGGAGCGGAGGGGGGGGAAAGGGGAGCGGAGGGGGGGGAAAAGGGAGCGGAGGGGGGGGAAAAGGGAGCGGAGGGGGGGAAAGGGGAGCGGAGGGGGGGAAAGGGGAGCGGAGGGGGGGGAAAGGGGAGCGGAGGGGGGGGAAAGGGGAGCGGAGGGGGGGGAAAGGGGAGCGGAGGGGGAAGGGGGGGGAGGCGGTGGGAAGGGGGGGGAGGCGGTGAAGGAGGGGGGAGGCGGTGGGAAGGGGGGGAAGGGGGGGGAGGCGGTGGGAAGGGGGGGGAGGCGGTGGGAAGGGGGCGGGGAGGCGGTGGGAAGGGGGTGGGGAGGCGGTGGGAAGGGAGGCGGTGGGAAGGGAGGCGGTGGGAAGGGGCGGTGGGAAGGCGGTGGGAAGGGGGGGGGCGGTGGGAAGGGGCGGTGGGAAGGGGGGGGCGGTGGGAAGGGGGGGGCGGTGGGAAGGGGGCGGTGGGAAGGGGGGGGGGGGGCGGTGGGAAGGGGGAGGGGAGGCGGTGGGAAGGGGGGGGAGGCGGTGGGAAGGGGGGGGGGAGGCGGTGGGAAGGGGGAGGGGAGGCGGTGGGAAGGGGGAGGGGAGGCGGTGGGAAGGGGGAGGGGGGGCAGTGGACAGGAAGGGGGGGCAGTGGACAGGAGGGGGGGCAGTGGACAGGAGGGGGATGCAGTGGACAGGAGGGGGGGCAGTGGACAGGAGGGGGGGGCAGTGGACAGGAGGGGGGGCAGTGGACAGGAGGGGGGGGCAGTGGACAGGAGGGGGATGCAGTGGACAGGAGGGGGGGGCAGTGGACAGGAGGGGGGGGCAGTGGACAGGAGGGGGGGGCAGTGGACAGGAGGGGGGGGCAGTGGACAGGAGGGGGATGCAGTGGACAGGAGGGGGGGCAGTGGACAGGAGGGGGGGGGCAGTGGACAGGAGGGGGGGGCAGTGGACAGGAGGGGGGGGCAGTGGACAGGAGGGGGGGGGCAGTGGACAGGAGGGGGGGGGCAGTGGACAGGAGGGGGGGGGCAGTGGACAGGAGGGGGGGGGCAGTGGACAGGAGGGGGGGGGGGCAGTGGACAGGAGGGGGGGGCAGTGGACAGTAGGGGGGGCAGTGGACAGTAGGGGGGGCAGTGGACAGGAGGGGGGGCAGTGGACAGGAGGGGGGGCAGTGGACAGGAGGGGGGGGGCAGTGGACAGTGGACAGGAGGGGGTGGACAGTGGACAGGAAGGGGGGGCAGTGGACAGTGGACAGGAGGGGGTGGACAGTGGACAGGAGGGGGTGGACAGTGGACAGGAGGGGGGGCAATGGACAGTGGACAGGAGGGGGTGGACAGTGGACAGGAGGGGGTGGACAGTGGACAGGAGGGGTGGCAGTGGACAGGAGGGGGGGGCAGTGGACAGGAGGGGGGGGGCAGTGGACAGGAGGGGGGGGCAGTGGACAGGAGAGGGGGGGCAGTGGACAGGAGAGGGGGGGCAGTGGACAGGAGAGGGGGGGCAGTGGACAGGAGAGGGGGGCAGTGGACAGGAGAGGGGGGGCAGTGGACAGGAGAGGGGGGCAGTGGACAGGAGGGGGGGCTGTGGACAGGAGAGGGGGGCAGTGGACAGGAGAGGGGGGGCAGTGGACAGGAGAGGGGGGGCAGTGGACAGGAGGGGTGGGGCTGTGGACAGGAGGGGGGGGCCTGTGGACAGGAGGGGGGGGGCTGTGGACAGGAGGGGGGGGGCAGTGGACAGGAGGAGGGGGGGCAGTGGACAGGAGGGGGGCAGTGGACAGGAGGGGGGCAGTGGACAGGAGGGGGGGCAGTGGACAGGAGGGGGGGCAGTGGACAGGAGGGGGGGCAGTGTCACACACACACACACACACACACACGCGACACCTACCTGTACTTCCGGCCGCCGCCATCTTCTCACTCGGCGCCGCGAGGGAGGAAGGGGGTCCGCCATCTTACGCGCCGCGTGGCAGCCTGTTCCCCCGCCGGGGAGGGAGGTGAGTGTAGCGGGAGGGAATGGAGCGGGAGGGAATGGAGCGGGAGGGAATGGAGCGGGAGGGAGGTGAGTGGAGCGGGAGGGAATGGAGCGCGAGGGAGGAAGGGGGTCCGCCATCTTAGGCGCCGCGTGGCAGCCTGCCTGTTCCCCCGCCGGGGAGGGAATGGAGCGGGAGGGAGTGGTGTGTAGCGGGAGGGAGTGGTGTGTAGCGGGAGCTACACTGTGTGAGGTAGCGGGATAGGGGGAGGGACATTGGTGGCATGGTGTAGCGGGGTAGGGGGCCTCGCGGTCTGGTTGCGGTAGGGAGCTGTGTGAGGTGCAGGAGATGTGAGGCGTGCTGTGCGGTTCGCGGGAGCTACACTGTGTGAGCTAGCGGGATAGGGGGAGGGACATTGGTGGCATGGTGTAGCGGGGTAG